>NW_019154177.1:6718710-6995003 GCF_002288905.1 Enhydra lutris kenyoni
AAAAAAAAAAAAAAAAGAAAAGAAACAGGTAGAGTCAAATAGAGCTGCTCACCAACTAATAATCTTCAACCCCAGTCCTTCCCTGAAATTACATTTTCTTTCAAACACTACTGAAATAATTGAATGTAAATATACAGAATGTACAAAAAAATAAGTTCATTCGATAACTTTTAATCTCCTATTGCCAACTTATTCACTACTTATGGATGTATCTTACTTAGAATGCTCTAGCTAAGCATAACACAGGTAAACAACTACTACAAGAATAACTACAATTGCAGGTAACTTGAAAAATAAAGAATAAACTGTGGAGGTATATTATTAGGACTTAATTTGGGTGAATCTCAGGCAATCATGGCTTAACATTATTTTGTAGTGTTCTAGTTTTGGGGGTTTTTTTGTTTGTTTGTTTCTTTGTTTTCTGGTGGGCGTGAGAAAGATGGTACAAAGTTAGCCCCTCCCTCCTTGCTCCGTCGCCCAATCACTGCAGAGAATCAAATGCAGTTACGGGGGGGTGATTTAAAATTTAAACACCCACAAGCACACTCCTGGAATCCACCAAAATGCCTCATGCTTGGAGACAAAATGTGTATCATAGATACAGAAAACAGAACGATGGTTCCTGGAAGGGAAGGGGGCATGCGGGCGTGGGCAAAATGGGCGCGGGCAGGCAGTAACATGCTGATGGACGGGAATTAGGTGCCTAGTGGTGATCACTTCGTAGTTCACACAGATGCCGAATTACAGTATTGTACACCTGCAACTTATGTGACGTTATATACCAATTTTGCCTTAATTAAAAAATCCCAACTATATCCCACTAATAAAAAAATGTATAAATTTTATCACTTAGTAACAGGTCTTTTCTGGACATTACAGCATTTTAGATTTCAACTCATTTTTATTGTCTGGCTTAGAGATAAATGAAACCAAAAAACTCTTCAGGGACAATATATATTAATCTCTACTTCGTATTTGTAGTGAATAGATGCATTTCACGTATAATCAAATAGAATATTCCTAGTTGATATGGGATTTCTCTAATTAATAGGTTCCGAGAACAATGACATACTGTATTTCCCCCTAAGTTTTGAGTGTGTAGTAATGAAATGTGCTTTTACCAAGTACCAGTATTTGTGCTATACACTAGGACTGCCCAAGAGAAGAACACAGGTGGGACAAAAGAGATAGGCATACCTAGGTATTCAGTGAGGCTTTCTTTTAAATGACACCATCAAGGGCACTTGGGTGGCTCAGTGGGTTAAGCCTCTGCCTTTGGCTCAGGTCATGATCTCAGGGTCCTGGGATCGAGCCCTGCATTGGGCTCTCTGCTTGGCGGGGAGCCTGATTCCTCCTCTCTCTCTGCCTGCCTCTCCGCCTACGTGTGATCTCTCTGTCAAATAAATAAATAAAATCTAAAAAAAAAAAATGACACCATCAAAAAAACAGTTGAAAATCTTCTGTGTACTATCTTTTTAGAGAGCCTCTTCTCTCTAGAATCTCTCTAACATTTTATTATGAAAATCTGCAAGCATCCAGAAAAGCTGAAATTGTGTACATACCCTTATCCTAAGACTCTATAACTAATACTTTACTCTACTTGCTTGGACACACACATGTTCAACTGTCCGTCTCCCTGTTCATCCATTCATCCATCTCATCATTTTGACCCATCTCAACAGCAGACATCAATGTACTTGAACCCTAAGGATACGCCTGCGGAAGTATTTAACTAGAATTCGGTATTTGTTTGTAGAGCTTTCTTTTTTTTTTTTTTTAAAGATTTTATTTATTTATTTGACAGGCAGAAATCACAAGTAGGCAGAGAGGCAGGCAGAGAGAGAGGAGGAAGCAGGCTCCCTGCTGAGCAGAGAGCCCGATGCGGGGCTCGATCCCAGGACCCTGGGATCATGACCTGAGCTGAAGGCAGAGGCTTAACCCACTGAGCCACCCAGGCGCCCCTGTAGAGCTTTCTTTAAGTAAAAGTTATACATGCGGGGGTGCCCGGCTGGCCATGGTCATCATCGTCATCAACACAAAGTGCCATCATCCTAGAAATCATGGGCCCTCCACCCATCAAGGCTATTTAACAGATGGAGCAGGGATGCCTGGCCGGCTCAGTACAGAGGGCATGTGACTCCTGATTTCAGGATCGCGAGTTCAAGTCCCACCTTGAACGGGAGCTTACTTCCAAGAAAATAAATAAATAAATAAAAATAAAGCCCTGCTCTAAGAAAAATAGATCCTAGCACACCGTGTTCTCTTCCTGTGTCCCAGTTTGCGTATCTCGACGACCTCCCATTAAAGTTCTCTTTTTTAAGGTCTAAAAATGCATCGAGCTTTTAGCTCGCTGTGACACAGAATCACCCAATAGTACTCAATAAAGCCTTAAGCTGTAGGAAGATCGAAGGTAGCATCATGGAAGATTCATTTTCTACCACATCATTTCCTAATCCTTCCCATCGCACAGATCATAGCAGGAGAGTGAGGCTATACCAGAGAAATGCAGCCTCAGATCCAGCAGGAGGGGCTGCTACCCTGGGCCCGCGCTTTTGAGGGCTGCGTTCAGAGGGCCCGGTTCTGCCCCTTCACTGTCCTTCCCTGTCCCAGCCTTCCCCAGGGGACAAGAAGTCAGTGGGTCAAGGGGACAGGTCCACCCAGAGCCTGTGCTCTCATGCACGCCTACAGCAAGCACCGGGGATCCAGACTGTGGAGTCTGCACTCCCATACAGAATTCCCTGCACCACCAGCCCCTGTATAGCCAAGGGTGAGCTATGCTACCAGTGTAGACACCCCTGGGCATTAAAGGTGGGCAGGAGAGGCAGTGGGGAGCAGCTTCCCAGAGGCTCAATAGCCACAGTGGTGGCAGGAGCTGCTGCTAATGCAACAGAGAGCTGGGGGTGAGCAGAGGGGCTCGAGGTGGCAGGGAGGGGGCGGGGGGTGGCAAAGTCTACCGTCCACACATCCTGCCATGACACTCTGGGATGGACGCCAGAGCAGGGGAGAGTCCCAAGTTCAATTCTCACTTTGCATTTGTCAAGGTAAGAGAGCAGAATCTATTTTAGATTTTAGATTTTAATGACACATTGGCTTGAAGGGTATCTTCCAAATATTTGGAGGCATGATGGTAGGGAGGCCATCTGAATCCTTGCCCAGGCTCTGCAAAGGCTGGGGTGGGGGTGGGGGGCTGAACCTGAGCTAGCTTTTGGAGGCCTCGGTTCTCTAAAAGCCAATCAGGTTGGCAGTTGTTGCACGGTGGGCAAATAAGTCTTTACTCTTAGTGCAAAGGGAAGAGGGCTGTTACTCACTAAAGTCTAGCCAGCCTGTTCTTCAGGTGATGTCTTTAATTCCCCCCCCCCCAAAAAAAAACGTTTTTAAAGGTAGCCAATTCTAAAAAGTACAAAAGCTCTGCTTTGCTTTTGGGTATGTTCTACCAAGTGAAAAAACAGATCTTTCTCTCTCTCTCCTGGCATATCAAAGAGGCAAACTGTGTTTTTTTGGTTTTGTTTTTGTTTTGTTTTACTTGACCTCGTCTGAAAGCCAGCAGTCAGCTGAATTAGACAGGTGACCCCCTAGGATTGCCACGCTGAGGGACACGGACTCAAGGGAGCCAATTCACTGAGCCAGCTAAAGACATGATCTCCGTTTCACTGTCCTGAATTTCATATTTAATACTGAATAGGTGACTTAGAAATTAAGAAATTAATATGCATTGGAAGGAGAGTCACTGTTTCATAAAATAAAACCTCGTGTGAGTATGACCACTTTCTCTGTTAGTTTTCCAGCAAGCAAGAGACTTAGGGAGCAGGGTCAGGGACTGTGCCTGGGACCCGGCAGGGGAGTCACACACAGTAAATGGTAGACGGTGACAGTCCAGCGAGGCAAAAACAGAAGAGCCAACAGTTTAGTCTGCAGCCACAAAGTGAGGATTTGAGCCCTGGTTTCGTAGCTTACGATCTTGTGATCCCCAATGAGTTTCAAACCTTTGTTTCTCAGTCTCCTCCTATACGACATAGGGATAACAGTGCCCTCCCTCCTCACAGGGTAGCAATGAGGATTACCTTAGTTAACATCTGCAGAAGCACTTAGAAGAGCGGCTGGCAGGTGCAGGTGCTGGAGGCCTATTGGCTGAGGGGCTCCTGGGCGGCTCAGCTGGTTGAGCACCTGACTCCTGACCTCAGCTCTGGTCTTGATCTCAGGGTCGTGAGTTCAGGCCACACGTTGGGCTCCACGGTGGACGTGGAACCTACGGAAACAAAAAGAACAGAAGTATTTGTTGATTAACAGTAAAGATGAAAGATGAAGAAATAAAATCTGAAGAGATAGTTGGCTTGTTTCCGATCACACGGCGACCTAAAGACCCACCATCGAACACAGGCATTCGGACATCAAGCCTGTTTCTGAAAGTTACGCCTCGCCCAAGAGAGGATGTTGGCCAAATTAAAAAAAAAAAAAAGATATTTGTGTCACTTACATTTCTAAAGGAGAGACTTAACAACTTTAAAAAAAAAATACTACAGTCACCCTGGTAAAAATTTATTTTTTGTTCTACGTCTTCTGTATCTTGTATTTTGCTTTCACGTTATTGTGCCCTGGGCAAGTTAATTTCTTATTCCCAACCAATAAGTCAAGATGGCTCATTGCCTCACTTGGATTAACTACTCCAGAAAAAGGGCCAGTGCCACACACATACACACAAACACACACACACACACCCCCACACACCCCATTGTACTGTGCCATGTCATTAGAAAAATAATATAAATAGATGAAAGGAATTGGAGGAATGCACAGAAACATAAAAGGGAAAATAACCGTCAACTACAATCCCACTACTCTTGAGATAAGCCTATTATTGCGTGTGTGTGTGGAAATAAAGTCTAAAGATTGGACATAAGTTGCAGACCCTGCTCTATAACCTACTTTTAAAAAATGAGCATATCAAGAGTATTTTTCCAAGTCACTGAAACAATTTCTAAAAACAGAGCCCTGTGTATTATTCCAGAATACAATTATTTCAGTGGGACACTTAACCTTTTCCAGATTTTTCCTAGATGTAACTGGATGACATTGAAGTTTGAATGTGGTAGGATGCATTGAGCATAAACTAAGCCTGTTTTGGGGGCTGTGGGGTCATTACAAAGCAACAGAGGTCTTCCCTTCTCTTCCCGAGAACCCATGTAGGGTTTTGAGCTGGCGCCGTCTGGCCTTTCCTTGGTCCCAGGAGCAAGTTAATAAGTCTTTGCTTGCAAAAGTATGTCTTCAGGAAGGAAAGTCAACTGAAGTCCAGTAACCCGGAGTCCTAGAGAGAGAAGGGTTGAAGGTTTTGAGCTCAGTCTAGAGGGAGAAGGGCCAGACTGGAAGCAGCAAGACAGGCTGTTCCAAGATTGGGAATGAGGAGGGGTGGATTCCTTGGGAGGGAAGGAATCCTCAGGGTGCTGGTGGGGGGCATCATGGAAGTGCCAGAACTTTGGACGGGGGTCTTTGAGGAAACCTGGGGACTGTTCTACATTCCTGGGGCTGAGTTAGGTCTGGAGGGTTGGGAGGTCCATGCAAGCTTAGATCATAACCTCCCAGGTACCATCCCTTCTCCTAAATTCCTGCGCTAACTAAACCCTTGTCCCCCAACCCAAAGGACAACAGAAGAAACAAGAACTCAGAACAATGACTTGACAGAGCATCCCACCAGTCCTGGCTGGTGGTGACAGAGCAGATTTAATTTGTTTAACGATTCCTTGAAGGGATATTACTGAAAAAAAAAAAAAATCTGAAGAGTTTGAAATTTTTTGTATATATTGTGTCTTATTTACAAGTTTCTGTATTTTTGAAATCCACTGATTCTCTTTATACCTCCCCTCCCCCGCACAAAAGATTGTGAAGGAAAGGAGGAAGAGCAAAATTAGCTAAGCTAATTGATCATTAAGTATAATCGACCTTTAAGTGTAAATTTCCATTTGTAATTCACCCCCTCCCAGAAGATTTCGATTTACTGCATTACATTATTGATAAACCCAGGAGATCAGCATTAAGTATTTAAGCAAACAACACACATTTCCAGAAGAGAAGGTGACATGTAATTTACTGGTTATGTAGGCGGTCAGGAAACTATCTAAAAGACTGGAAACAGATCCTAGAATAAACAGAAGCAAACCCGAACCAGCCCCCAAACACGCTTAAAATCTCGGTTTCTTCTCCGTGGTCTTAGGACAAAGCCCAGCTCCTTGGAGGACACTCCAGTTGCATGACCTTGGGCAGGTTACTTAACTTCTCTGGGCATCACCTGCTTCTTCCCTAAGCAATGAGCAACCAGGACGGGCCTCATGGAGGGTGCGGGAGGCTGGGAGAGTTCATATGTATGATGGACTAGAAAAGCTCCTGGCATGTTGTGAGCACGCAGCTCGCTAACCAAGAAGGACCCCCGTCCTGATGCCCCAGGGTCATGTCTCCCTCACCTTTGGCCCTAGCTGGCCTGAAATACTTGCCGTACTCTGACCTTCCCATGCTGTCATTTTTTTCTCACCTCTGTGAATGCTGCTTTTCCACCTGGAAGGACCACTCCCCGCTTCTTTTCCCAGCAGATGCTCTGATCATTCTTCCAAATTTAGCTCCTGGGCTACCTCTTCCCCTGCAGAACCCCTTCTGTGTGAGCCAGGCTCCCCTCTTATGTTCAGTTATGAGATTTAGCAGAGTATATTTTAACTGCCCATTGCCCTGCTGTACCCCACCTTCCACTGAGCCCTGTGCGCCCAGGGGACATGCCATATTTATTGTCATAGCTTCAGGGCCAAGCCCAGTGTGGCCTATCACAGACACTCAGTAATCATTGGCTAGATGACTGCATTTGTCATAGGGTCACTGCAGAGAAAATGGGGCTGCTTTATACTTAAAGTGTTTTTGAAGAGTTCCACAGACATCTTGTTTGATTTGCATGGAACAAATAAGCAGAGATAATTCCCGCCTTTACTGATGTGGAAACTGAGGCCCTGGGCACCAGAACGGGAGCCTGGTTGCTCTCTCCGCCTCCAGCAGCGTGTTCTGGGCATTCCGCGGCCCTGCCCCCCTAAAGCTTTCTCTAGAAGGCACAATATATACTTCCGACCAAGGGCTGAACTCTCCAAGGACGAGTTAGAAGAAAGTTGTGAAGGGCAGCGTAAGCCCTGGAGACAAAGGAGCTGGCTGGAGATGTGGAGTGGGCTGATGGAGGAAAGGAACGCAGAAGGTGCCCATTTGGGGAGGTGCTTTGGGAAGGGGAAGCAATGGGCTGGGCGATAGGCCCTGCCTCTGGGCTGGAGAGGTGGAACGGAGGGCCCTGTTACCACTTCCACAGAGGGCGCTGGGCCAACAAAACCACGCGGGTCCTCTCTCTTCCCTGCCTTCCCCTAGGCCTCAGGACCCTTCAAACCCACCTTTCTGAGTCTTGCCCAAGGCCACACGGAGGTGATTCTGGTTCACAAACCACACGGAAATAGCCACGTGCCTTCTGTTCTCCTCTGACACGCTGTGAACTTTCCACTCAAGCTGTGATCAAGACCCCGCTAGTTCTCTGCCTCTGCTAAACCATCATACGGGGCTTGAGAAGATCTCTGGGGCAGGACAGGTCCGCCCTCGAACCACTGCATTTGTGTCCAAGAAGTTGGAAGGCTCTTCCTCTTCAGAATCTCCTTCCCCAGGCACCGGGACGCCAGGGGCCAGGAGAGCATGTGATCTCATGACCCTCCTCGGGAGTCTCCTGATTAAATGATATTTTGTTTAAAGTTGTGTAACGTTGAGCTGCAGTGTTGCGTCAGGCCGCCCCTGGCTGTCAGCCCCTTCTGGGGGCAAGTAAGGAGGGCGACCATTCTTGACAGATGACTTCTCCAAATTTTTCAGTGGCCCTGCCGAATAGCCCCTCACTTGTTTCTCCCAATCCTGAAGTTGAAATGTATAGAATTGGAAGCAACAGGAAGTTGTCCAGAAGGGGAGCAAGTAGATTAGAAACTTGGGGGCTCCTGATGGCAGATTTAGGGCTCTTTCCTCGCTCCTCTGAGGATACTCTAACCAGGACTGACATAACTCCCAATCCGAGCTGGCCGCCAGGATGACTGGTTGGCATGCCTGACAGCAAAAGCCTTCTGAAATCAAATTTTGGGGATGAGCAGTTTGGAAAGAAAAGGAGCGAACTTTTATACCGGGGTCAACGGAGGCAGAACCCACTTTTAATTCTCATGGGCATGAACCCTTCGAGCAGAAGAACTATAAATGTTCATGAACTGTAGTCTCAAAGAGAAAGAGGTCGTACATTTCTGATGATGGCCCATTCTGACAAGGCCAGTCAAGAGCAGGAAGGCAATACTAGGTGAGCACAGTAGGTGCTCAGTAAAAATCTGCTGAGCAGATGAAATGAGGTTGAGGTAACATATGTCGCACATCGCGTGGAGCCTGGTACGTGGTGGGAAATGAGCTTTCAGCCAGCAAAACTTGTGGAAGACTTGGAGGCTAGTGTTTACCTAAACTAGTCCAGCAATGGAATCAAAATAAATGTGTATGAAAGAGATGATTTGTTGGAGTATTGTGAAACCAATCCCAATTCTCGCTCTGGCCATTTAAAAGACAAGGGGGAAGAAAATGGCTTTTAGATGGTGTTTAAACACAGTTAAGAAAGAAGGACTTTACCCTAGTCTTCCTCATGCTTTCTGGCTGACAAGTACAGGCTAGCTGGAATCTTTGGTGGGTTTGTGAAGTTCAGGCCATTGGTACACCAAAATTGCGCCATGTCTGCAAATCTTGTGTAAGTTCACAATGGGGCATTGTCTTCTCTGCCCCAGGGTGTGAAGGGTTGTCTGGAAAAGGTTTGTTTTTGCCATTAGGGAGCCTGGTGTAGCCAAGACTCCAGTGTAACGTGAAGCAGAAATAAACCATGGGCTCTCAACACGTTTGCCAAGTGATTTACAAATGTGTTTACTTACAAAGTAAGCATAACACATCATCTGATATAATATTATATCTGGGGAAGTTTTGTGAAGCTACTATAAAATTCAAGTAATTGCTTCACATCTACCTAATAGGATCTTAGACTAATTCTCAGTTTTATCCAAATGCATTTCAGTATACTCAATAAATCTTAATGTTTTGATCTTTTACTTAGACCTCATTTATCAAATTCTTTTTTTTCCTTGGCATATCTGAAACTAATTTTGATTAAGAGAAACAGCATTAGCCTTAGAGGCTGTAATAGCAAAGTGCTGTTGGAAATTTTCCAGTGAAGTAGATGGAGGTGGGAGGATTGACGAGGAGGGGCAGCCGTCTTGTATTTTTTGGTATGTCACAGTGGCTTTGAGAGGTAGGGAACGTGTAGCTTGGAAACAGTGAGTCAAATAATCATAGACTTCATGAAATCATCTGGTCCAGTTTCCAGGCTTTAGGCAACTCAATGTCTAAATCTTCTCAGACACATAATAGTGATTTCTCAATGTGAAGATCTCCAAGGATAGAGGGATTGCTGTCTGCCTCAGTAGCCTTTTAACCAGAGAGTTAAAAACATTTTTCCTATGTCCAACTGAAACCTATTGCATTTCCTAAATGATAAATGGAAAATAATGCATCAGTCTTCTTGTGTCAGACAAATAGATCGGTAGGCCTGATATCCATTCCTAATCACTTTTTTCCTTCTTGTCTCCATTATAAAAGCTGGGGAAGTTAACTACTCACTTTTCTAGCTTTCTTTGGAGGTAGAAGTGATGATGTGAAAATGCAGGCTAATGTTCAGGGGATGAGTATCTGCTGGGGGTGGTGATGGAGTAAGGCTCTGGATAAGCTTTATTTTCCCTCTCTTACATGCATATATGGCACCTGCAATTGCACCTGCCATCTTGGGGCCATGAGAAAGGCCAGGAGAATCATGTGGACAATAGCCCTACTTTTTTGAGCTATTGAACCACTGCCAGCAACCACTAACCTTCAGATTTCTACCAGGATAAATCCAACCCTCTTTGAAAGACAAATCAAAACCCTGATGAGATACCACCTCACACCTGTCAGAATGGCTAAAAATTAGTAACTCAGGAAACAACAGATGTTGGCAAGATGTGGAGAAAGGGGAACCTTCTTGCACTGTCGGTGGGAATGCAAGCTGGTGCGGCCACTCTGGAGAACAGTATGGAGGTTCCTCAAAAAGCTAAAAGTAGAATCACCCTATGAACCAACATAGTGTTTGGGTTAAACACTACTAGGTGTTTGCCCAAAGGATACAAAAATACACACTCAAAGGTGTATTTATCTGATACTTATAGCAGCATTATCAATAATAGCCAAACTATGGGAAAAGCCCAAATGCCCATCAGCTGATGAATAAAGAAGTGGGGTGTGTGTGTGTGTGTGTGTGTGCGTGTGTGTGTGTAATGGAATATTACTCAGCCATCAAAAAGAACGAAATCTTACCATTTGTGATAACATGGATGGAGCTATAAGTCCAAGAAAGACAGTGTGATCTCACTCATATGTGGAATTTAGGAAACAAAACAGATGAACATATGGGAAGGGGGAAAAAAGAGAGAGAGAACCAAACCATAAGAGACTCAGTGACCGAGAAAAAGTGTAAAGGTTGATGGGGGGAGACAGGTGGGAGACGGGATGACTGAGCGATGGATATTAAGGAGGGCACTTGTTACGATGAACACTGGGTATTATATGTCAATGCAAAACCACTGAACTCTTCTTCTGAAACCAACATTGAACTATATGTCAACCACCTAAAATTTAAATACTCAAATAAAAGAAAAAGAAAAAAATAGATAAATCCATCCCGGTTCCTTTAAGCCATTTTGATTGGGTTTTCTATTATTTTCAGCTGACCTCAGTCCTATCTGAAATGCTTCATCTAAAAAAGACTTCCTATGGCCCAACAGACACGGGTTCATCCCACTTCTCTGTTCTCCCATTGCTTCTGTGAGTGCCCTCCTTCCCCAGTCCAATCAGATGCAGGAAGGCACTAGTTCCTTGGTTGCTTTTCTCTGTTGATCTGGGCCTACTTCCCTCTCCTCATCCCTAAATCTGCATCTCTAAAGGCACATCCTTGTCCGTAGTCTTTCCTACAGACTGAGCCCTACATCATTTCCTAGCAAGACGCTTAATGTTGCTGCTGTCTACCCTTTCCTCTGCAGTCTCAGCTGTGGTAACACTGTCTCTGTAAATGTCTTCATACTTGTGAAACCAGTGGTGTGTGTGTGTGTGTGTGTGTGTGTGTGTGTGTGTGGTGGAAAGACCATAACACAGTTTCTCTTAGTTCAATATATTAGTTGGAAGACGAAGGTCACGGCACCTTCCCAGGTTAGCTTTTTCACAAGAAAAATTTTCTAGCTACGGTCCAGTCCATCTGCTTCTCCAAGTCCCTCTGCTGGAAGCACAAAGCACGGGCAGGAGAAGCACATGGAGTGGGATGAACAACTCTGTGAGGGAGCCATGTTACTTAGACAATGCCAGCACTGCTTCTCCTAGCATGCCTGTAACCACAGAGCTTCTGTCAACAACAAGTAGCTTCTGTAAAGCAGTGCTTCTAACTCCAGAAGTTTCTTTATACTGACTGCTCTGTTCATGCATGATAGTTTTTATGAGACTCAATTTCTTTTTTAAAGTAAGACAAATTTCCGCAGTGCCTGAGTGGCTCAGTTGGTTGGGCATCTGCCTTCGGCTCAGGTCATGATCCCGGCGTCTGGGGATCGAGCCCCACGTTGGGCTCCTTGCTAGGCAGGGAGCCTGCTTCTCCCTCTGCCTCTACCTGCTTGTGCTCTGCCTCTCACTGTCAAATAAATAAAATCTTCAAAGGAAATAAAGACAATTTTTTAAAAAATAAAGAAAAATGATCCCTAGGAATCAAATAGTTACAAAATAAAATAAGATGATTGTAGATGATATTTAAGGCTCCTTCTGGCTTCAAATTTATTATTATAATGAACTTTTTAGACGTTTGCTTGATAAAACACATCTCCCCCGAATGATCAAATGATATTTTAGGAAACTAAGCAAAATCCATTTCCTTCTCCTCCTGAAGAGGTCAGCGCCAAAGCCATTAGATGAAGCAGAGGAGAGTAGAAGTTAACAGTGGGAGAAATGAGGAAGACACGACAGCCCAGAATGGGAAATCAGAGCCCAGGGAGGTTGAGGACGGTATCCCTGTGAAGAAGTAGCCCAATGTGGGGGTCGGAGGCCCCCGTGACAGACACTGATTGAGTCAGTAAATATATTAAGAGTAATGGGAACCATGTATATTAATCTGCTTGGGCTGCCCTAATGAGTACAGTACTCCGAGTGGTTTAAACAACAGAATGGTATTTTCTCACACTTCCAGATGCTGGAATTCTGAGATCGGGTGCCAGCATGGTCAGGAGCTCTGTGCAGTGCTCATACTCCTGCCTTTTTGCTTTGTCCTCACATGACAGATAGCTCTGCTGTCTCTTCCTTTTCTTGTAAGGCACTAGATCAATCATGAAGGTATCACCATCATGACTCCATCTAAATCTAATTACTTCCCAACGGCCCCGTCTCCAAATACCATCACATTGGGTGTTAGGGCTTGAACATAAGAATTTGGTCAGTGGGGGTGTGGGGGCAGGGAAGGGACACAGTCTAGTCCCTAATACCATGTTTCTCACTACCAGAGAAGGGAGGTATGAATTACAAATACTAGCGAAAACTAGAATAAACCTGTTGGAGTGAAGGGCCCCGAAGTGGTACAAACTCATAGTTTTCTGTCTGTATTTTTTTTTTAAAGATTTTATTTATTTATTTGACAGAGAAAGATCAAAAGTAGACAGAGAGGCAGGCAGAGAGAGAGAGAGAGAGAGGGAAGCAGGCTCCCTGCCGAGCAGATAGCCCGACGCGGGACTCGATCCCAGGACCCTGAGATCATGACCTGAGCCGAAGGCAGCGGCCTAACCCACTGAGCCACCCAGGCGCCCATCTGTCTGTATTTTTAAAATCTTATTTTTTTGAGAGAGCACAAACAGGGGGAAGGGCAGGGGGAAAGGGAGAAGTAGACTCCCCACTGAGCAAGGAGCCCGACTCGGGACTCGATCCCAGGACCCGAGGATCATGACCTGAGCTGAGGGCAGACACTTCACCAACTGAGCCACCCAGGAGCCCCTCTGTTTTCTCGGGAGTGGCAGATACAGAAATACAGACACAAAGATATGTGTGAACATGTGTATCTGCATATATGTTCCCTAGCTTTGTCCACTGACGGAAGCAGCACCGCCAGCAGAAAGGAGTATCCTTAGCGTCCCGGTCTTGGCCTCTTTACTAAATGGAACCAGAGCTCCTTGACGAAATGGCTAATTCTAGGGTAGGTGCAAGCGAAATACGGTATTTTTGTGCCGGAAACAAAGGACATGCTCAAGGAACGACAGGGTGATGTAGAAAAGCACAGAGGCTACCTCAAAGGGACTCCTACTGACCAAATGTAGGATAATTTGAACCTTAAGATGTTCATTTTAAAAGTAGACTTAACCCCTCCAATAAAACAGCAAACTAGGAACACTTGCATCTTACTAAATAAATGTTTGATGACGCATGGAATATTTACATGGTTTCAAAAGACTACCTACAACATCCTGAATTCATCAGAAAGGGGAAAAAGGAGTAGCTTGGCAGGTGAAGACACCTAGTGAAGTTTATCGTAAGCAGCTGAACTGAAGAGCACCTGTAAGGGGCAAAGTGAAATCCCGCCACCAAATGGGACACGGAGAGAACAGAGCACCACTTCTGGGCGAGCAACCCTTAAATCCAAATTGAGATACGCTCTAGAACGGTCCTGCATGCTTCCAAAGTAGGTCAGGCTCACGAAAACCAAAGATCGAGGGACTGCTTCTGACAGAAGAAATGTGATTCTGGACTGGATACTTGTGCTGTGGAATTGAGATGTTATGAAAACAACTGGAGGGGCGCCTGGCTGGCTCGGTCAGTAGAGTGTGCCACTCTTGATCTTAGGGTCATGAGTTCGAGCCCCATGCTGGGGGCAGAGATGACTGAAAACCACAACTGGATTTTCTTGTATAGACCCTCAAGATGAGAGGGTGGTGGTGTGTCACTGTTAACTTCCTGATTGTGATGGTTGTGTTGGGTCCTGTAGGAGAAGGTCTATGATCTAGGAAAAAAGTATTTGGGGTGATGGGGCATCAGGGCGCACTTACCCTCAAATGGCACAGGAAAGGAGTCTTGTGCTGTAGCTGCGATTCTTCTGTAAATTTGTGATTTTGAAATTTTAAAAAAATTAAGGTTTTTAGGAGTCTAAAACATGTCCAATACATCTTAAAAGTCAGATGTAAGAGTTAATGAGTTAAAATGAGTTGAGGTCTCATTATCTAAAAGCTGCCAGCCAGAACCCCTAGAAGGTACCACACCGAGAGGGAACCCTAATGTAAACTATGGATGTGGGGTGATTACAGCACATCCACATCGGCTCATCAGCTGTGACCAATGCATCACCCCGGTGGGGGCTGTTAACACTGGGGGAGACCATGCATGTGTGGGGGGTAAGCAGGCTACAGGAAATCTCTGTGCTTTCTTCTCAATGTTGCAATGAGGCTAGCACTGCTCTAAGAAATAAAGTCTAGGAGGCTGCCTGGGTGGCTCAGTCAGTTAAGCGTCCTGGGATCGAGCCCCACATCAGGGTCCCCGATTTGCAGGGAGTCTGCTTCTGCTTCTGCCTCTGCTCAAGCTCTAATAAATACATAAAATCTTTAAAAACGTCTTTAATTAAAAAGTAGAAAGCAACTTATTTGTTGTAGAGTTTGCACCATATACACTTGGCCTTGTTACAGGACCCAAGGCTCTACTTAGCCTACCTGACAGGCACTTACGAGGCACCTGTTTAATGCAAAGCTAAAGGCTGCAAGGGTTTTTAAAAAATCCAGTCCAGTGTGTCCTCTGCCTGCAAGGAGCTTAAACCAGCTAATTACCAGCGCATGCCCCTGACCGCAATTCCGTCCTGTGTGAGTCTAGCAAATCAAACGTTTACTTAAACCGCCCCCCCGAAATGACACACGTGTTAACAACTGTAGAAAGGAGAGGAAATGGAGCTAAGAGCCCAGACGTAACAACACAAAGGAAAGCAGCGCAAAATCCTAGCAAAATGCGGATTCTTTTTTTTTTTTTTTAAAGATTTTATTTATTTGACAGACAGAGATCACAAGTAGGCAGAGAGGCAGGCAGAGAGAGAGAGGAGGAAGCAGGCTCTCTGCTGAGCAGAGAGCCCGATGTGGAGCTCGATCCCAGGACTCTGGGGTCATGACCTGAGCCAAAGGCAGAGGCCTAAACCACTGACCCACCCAGGCGGCCCTATTTTGCTACTTTGATCAGTGGTCATGGGTTCTTTAACTTCACCATCTAGCAGATACGCTGAGCAGCTCCCTGCCTTCCAGACTGCAAACTAGGCATTGAGATCCACGAATTCACAAGACGGTCACGGTTCCTGCCCTCCGACAGCTTCACCTTGTCCTGTGAATAACCCGATGCTGGACTGGAGGGTCACATGCAGATATGGGGGAACCTGTATGTTTATCCACAGGCAGGGGTACGAGCAAAACAAAGGACTACATGAAATGATGAAAACCGTCCTGGACATCACTGAAGGACATGACCGAGCAACACTGACCTTGGCTGGGCTGCAACCACGTTTTCTAGAAAAACAGAGAATAGACAACTTCTTTGTTTTTGTTTGATCTACCTAGTACCTGGAAATCTTGGTTTTCATACAGAATGATGACTCTGTTAGCCAATTATCTGGTTTGCTTTTTCTAGAAGTTGGAATACATTTGCCTCCTTCCTTCCACATTCTCCCACCAGGTTGGTTTCTTTCTTTTTTTTTAAATTTTTTTAATTTTTTTAAGATTTTATTTATTCATTTGAGAGAGAGAGAGAGAGCACAAGCGGGGGGAGCACCAGACTCCCCACTGAGCAGGGAGCCGGACATGGGGCTCGGTCCCGGGTCTCCAGGATCATGACCTGAACCAAAAGCAGATGCTTAACCAACTAAGCCAGCCTGGTGCCCCTTTTTTTTTCCTCTTAAAGATTTTTTTTTTTAACTAATCTCCACACCCAACATGGGTCTCAAACACACAACCCTGAGATCAAGAGTCACACGTTCCACTGAGTCAGCCAGGTGCCCCACCCATCAGGTTTCCTTCACAATGACACCCATCAGACACCAGATTCAGAAATCAGGTGAGATGGAGGTGAGCGGCCTTTGGAAAAAAGGGAAGCTAATTATCTGCCCCATGGGGATTTTGGATTGATGGGAAGGTGTCTGACATAAAATGATCAGCAGGGAACACTCCAGATAAGTGTTCTGGGAGGCAGCGAGGAGAGAATGTGACCTTTGGCACCACACCGGCCACATTTGTGTGATCGTGGGCAGGTTACTTAAATTCTGGGATTCTCTCATCTGTGGAATGTAGGTGGGACTTAACCTATCAGATGGTGCTCCTGTGAGAATTCAGATAAGATCATGTATGTAACGGGCCTGAGCTCGCACAGACCTACCTGGAGATGAGCCCTGTGTGTCAGTTCTACCTCAGGTGTATGTGTTCTTTTTTCTTTTCTTTTTTAAAGATTTTATTTATTTATTTGATAGAGAGAGAGAGAGAGATCACAAGTAGGCAGAGAGGCAGGCAGAGAGAGAGGTGGAAGCAGGTTTCCCACTGAGCAGGGAGCCCGATGCAGGGCAGAGGCTTAACACACTGAGCCACGCAGGCGCCCCAGGTGTATGTGTTCTAATCACGTCCAATCTCTTACATGGGACACACTCAATGACATCTAATCGGCTCTTGTGTTAGTTAGGCCAGACTGGGTTATACCGTGGTAACAAGCAGTCCCTAATTCTCAGGGCCTTTCGAAGACTCTCAAAAGGTTTTTTTGTTTGTTTGCTTTGTTTTCCTTAAGCAGAGGCCACTGCAAGCCTGTGTGACTCTGGAGGGAAACTATCCTCCTCCAGACAGCCTGGCAAGACCCCTCCTTATGGAAATCCCTCCTGAGGTGCGAGGACGGTGTGACTCACGGCTGGTGATCAGACGCCTTGGCTCAGGTATGAAGCCGCTGACACTCACTTTTCACTGGCAAAAACAAGACACGTGGCCATGCCCGAACTCAAGGAACTGTAAGAAATGCCATCCGCTGTGGTCCCCGAATGAGAACTGTAGATAGGCTGGTCCACAGTGAGCAGTCAGAGCAGCGCAGGGGCATGGCGGGGTGGGCGCGGGTCTGTGTGCATTCTCCAAGTAACCAGAAAAGCCCTTTGAATTCTAAACTTTGCAAAGCACTTAAAAAAAAATCCCCCCCCCCGTGGCCATTCCAGTGATTTCTGAAAATGGTACTGTTTTAAAATAACAAGACTGTTTTTATGTTGCTATTCGCGTGTTTTCTGTTCCCTGTTTTTCATCTTTTCTGCACTTTTGTGACGCGGAGAAGCAGCGATAGACAGTACCAAGCGCACAGTAGGAGCTTACAACTCGTCTGCTCGTGATCGCCATCGTAAAGAAACCACGCTTGCAAAGGCAATGAATTGATACGTTTCACGTCCAAAGTCACAAGGCAGGGAGGGAGGGAGGGAGAAGCGGGCTTCCAAGCCTGCTGCCATCAGCCACGAGAGGACATTTATTACTTCCTTGAGAAAAGCTGGTCCCAGAACAGTTACTCATGTTTGTTGGCAGTTTCCAAAGGTGATTACCGCTTTTAGCCTTGGACTATAGTCGTGCACAGAAGGTTAGGAGCAATAATCTTGCAGAACAAGGTCGGGCACAACCAAAGAAAAGATCCTGACGGCAGGTGACCTCCGGTGTCCGCCCAAAGACAGAAAGCACGAAACTACAACTCAGCTTTCAAAACTCAGCCCCAATGTCACGTCCACTGCAAAATCATCGCTAATCCCTGATCGGAATTCGTCATTTCTATAGCTTTTTATATACTTTCTCATGCTAGATGGTCAAATTCATGTTAATATCATTTCCAGAAATCATGGGATTTTTTATCTCCCTGAAGACATGGCTCTGGAATTATTCAGATATTGCCTGATCGCCCCGGCACCTAAACGGAGAGGCTCCTCAGACAGAAGCAGGACAAAAGAAGTCTTTGCTAAATTCAACAGACGCCCTGCATTCACTTGCTTTGCCCCTTGCTGCGTTTCAAAATTACCCACCAACATCTATATGCAAAGAAGCAAGATGGGGACAGTCTGTGTTTGTAGTCTCAGTCCAATACACACACCATGCCAAAGAGAGAATCGGATTCCATTTTGGAGCCGGGGTCTCAGGTCCAATTTAATTTGATCCCCAAATGACCAAGCTGATTAATTGTCAGCTCCAGCCTTTCTTCGAAGGAAACCTTAATCCCCCGTAATTTGCCATGAAATTAGTGGGAGTTGGCTGTTTGAGGCATGAATAGCGTGGGTCTTGTTCAAACCTCCCCGGGCCTTATTTCGGCGAGGTGGGGACGGGGCCGGCCGCCCCGAAGAGAAGCAGGTGTAATGCGGATTAGGTCACATGGTGGGAAGGGGGCTGCGGTGGGCAGGCAGCTGGTGGAATCCCAGGTGTGTGTGAGTTGGCAGGGGTACAAAGAGAGGAGGGCTGCGAACGGCTCAAAGTCCCTGGGCTGTGCAGCTGCCTGTTTGGCACTTGCTTCGGACCCACCTGTCGTGTTGAGGGGCACAACCCACTCCGAGGAGCGGGGAAACATGAAAGGTCTCCCGTAGCTACCGCACCCCGCCCGGCCCGGGAGGAAGGCAGGGAGCAAGGCTGCCAGGGAGCGGCCAGGCAGAGGCAGGATCTCCCTCGCGCTCCATAACCTTCAAATGCTTAAGTCAGGGCAGGCCTGGCTTTTCTTTCTCAACAGACAGCCTCTCGGGGCACCTGGGAGGGCTCAGGTCATGATCCCAGAGCCCTGGGATCGAGCCCCGCATCGGGGGGGCTCCCTGCTCAGCGGGAAGCCTGCTTCTCCTTCTCCCACTCCCCCTGCCTCTGTTCCCTCTCTCGCTGTCTCTCCATCAAATAAATAAATAAACTCTTTAAAACAAAACAGTGGTCTTTGGAGGACCAAGATGAAGCTCTTGACAGTCTTTCCAATCCAGAGCCCATCCCCGAGTTCACCTAGACAGTCCGTGCAAAACTCCCAGAGCCGGAGAGTAAGTCAACAGGCAGAGATACTCAGGGATCAAAGCAGGCTCAAGGCCAAGAAGCAAAAATAAATGATGATCCTTTCTCCCGGGGCTGTGAGGAGCTCGTGTAAACAAGCTCATCCTAACAAGCCTTTCTTAATCTCTATCCCGCTGCTAATCGCAGCGGTGGGTTTTGCAGGACGGGTTACCTTTTCGGGGAGGCTAGCATTTCAGATTTTGTCACCATGAAGGAGGGAACGCCTCTGGCTCCCTGAGGACGGTGAAATGGCACCCTCTGTCAGGTGCCTGGGCTTGCGAGGGGTGATCTCTCCTCTCCGTCCCGAGCCAGCCTCCAGAACAGTTACGAAGCAGGTGCAGCCCATATGACTGACCTCCTGGGAGTCAGACTCTGCAGCGTCCGGGCCTGGCTGTGTGACATCTGGGGTCACGGAGACGGGAGCAGAAGATGTTGGCGAAAGACGTTTGTTTTCCCCATACCGGCTCCCCCACATTCCGAATTTGCCCCTTCTTCCTACCTGGAACGCAGGTGTGGCGTCTGGACCACACCCTCCTCCCGCAGAGATGGGAGCCATAGATGGAAGGTGTCAGGGCAGGGAGAGAGAAGGAGCCTGCGGTCTCAGTGGCATGGCTGTGCCACCGTACCAGCCCCGGCTGCCCACTCCAGCCTTCCTGATACGAAGGATGGCCCCGTGGCTCCCGAACTCCAGTGGGCCTCTGAATCACCTGGAAGGCTCCTAAAAGCATGGGCTTCTGGGAACTTCCTCCAGAGCGTCTGATTCAGAAGGTCTGGGGTGAGGCCTGAAATAGGTTCCCAGCTGAAGCTGATTCCACTGGTTGGAGCCCAGGCTTGAGAACCACTAGAGGACTGAGCTGCCCTCTGTTGAAGCCTCTGGCTTCTTGTATTCGTAGCAGAATTCAGTCCCAGCTGATGCACTGACCTCTGACCCCTCAGTAGCCACAATAGCTCACCTGATCCCTCCCCTCCAGAAAGGGGCTGAAAACTCACTGAACGACCAGGCATAGAAACCAATGAGGCTGGCAGTCAATTTGCTCTCTGATCAAAGAGGAATCATCAATGCAAAGACAAGGATCTCTGCTTTCAACTTGGAGGCTGTGTTGGAGCTGAATGGGGGAGATGTTTGAGAGCAGGAAAGCTTTCCTGGAACCCCTGAAATCACACCAGAGAGACCCTTCCCTTTTCGTACCCACAAGTGGGTTTTCACAGGCGTTCTTTCTTCTACAGGCCGTTATCCTCAGGCGGGAGAGTACATTAGCTAGGGGACTTGGGGCAAACTCTTTTCACTTCTCTGAACCTCCATTGTCTTATCTGTAAAATCGGAATGATAATACTCATCACACAGGCTCATTGTCGGGCATTAAGTGACGTCAGGGAATCAGAGGCAGCCTGAGTGTCCACTGATAGGAAGATGGACAAATAAGAAGGGTCGGTGGAAATCACAGAGTATTCCGCAGCAGTCGGAAGGAACAGAACAGGCGAGTACACTGTGACGCGAACGGTCCTTAGAAACACAGAAATACCAAATAATACCCATTATGCCTCATAGAAAACACAGATCTATATCAAATACATTAGATTGGTTGTCTGTGTGGGGGGTGGAATGGAGTCACTTATGGCTATAAATTGGTTTTTTGAAAAAAATAGAGGAGTATCTATCAGATGGACAAAAATCAAAGTGTCTGACAATAACCAGGTCTTTTTGAAAGCATGGAGAACACAGAGCTCTCATTCACTTCTGATAGGAGGGTAGGTTGGTACAAGCCTATGGTCAGTCTCGCTATGCGTTTCCCATTCAACCACAGAGTTGAATCCTGATTCTAACTAGTTACCTGGACGCTCAGATTAACTTTCCCTTTCTTGACTCCTTGGAAGCAAGTCACGGCCATATGAGTAAGTTCTGGCCAATGGTCTGTGATTGGAAATGTCCTTTGAAATTTCTGGGGAGTGTCCTTAAGTGAAGGACTCGCCATGCATGGTGACCAAAAAAGATGGCAGAGAGAGATGGTGATGTCTAAAGCCTGCCCCTTCGCCGACCTAGCCCCAGACCGGGCAGGAAGGGATCCAGAACAGTGTGGCTGTCCTTATAGGAAGAGCAAAACAGCCCTGGAATATTCTCGCAAAGCGTCCTAGCAGAATATAGCGCAGGGTCGACACCTCGGCACTCCAAGAGGATGACACCAGTTAGAAGGCAGCGGCCATAAATAAATTTAAAGTGCAGAGATCTGAAGCTTTAGCACAGGGGTAAAAGAAGTTTTTAGAATTACTTTCCAAACCTCTGCTTCTGCCTGCAGACATGTTAACAAACACAGTGCCCCGTTTGTGCCCTCTTCAACAGAGGCACAGAGAAATGTTTTCAGAGTGTGTTTTTCATGATCGGGCCATCCCTTGAAGAAAAAGATGACAAATTCAACTTGTTATTATTTCTCTTTCCTGAAAAAAGAAGGTGATGTGGTTCTTAGCTGCTTATTTCAATAAGTTTGTCCACCACGAACAGCCGTAGCCCCACATCTGCTCCTAATAAAAATCTATAATCAGCAATACCCATTGCCTTTCAGAACTTATTTTCTTCATCCCCAAACTATGCACAGACCTGGCCAAAGCTTATTTCTGTTGTCACCAACACATAATGGCATCGCATTGATTCCAGGAGAAATAGACCAGCAGTGATTCTGAGTAGAACCAGTGTGGGCCACTTAGGCCACCGAGAGTTGGAGCCTCATTCTTATTCAAAGGCTGGAGGACGCAGGGATCGTTTCGTTTTGAAGTTTAGGGCATTCCAGCCTTCATGATACTTTGTTTCAGGTCACAAGCCTACAGGACATTTGATAAGAAAAACAGTTCCCCTTTTCTGGAAAAAACAGTCTCCAAGCAGCAACTTTCAAACACCCTTTCCATGAGAAACACTGGTGCCTGAGGAACAGCAGAGCAGGCCACCGTCTCCCACCGAGCTCCCACGGGAGCTGGCCTGTGGCCTGTAGGTCCCTGCCTATGAGATTTGGAAGCTTCTGGGGACCCACTGGGGCAGCCGGTCTGTTTGCTGCGCACGAGCCGGCGGGCTGTTCACCAAACAGCTTTCAGAAGAGGAGAGCTCGTGGAGGATCCCGGGTGCACACTGCTGGCCACTTTCCCGGACAGTGACAAGTCCTACATCTCTTCTTCTGAGGACAGTGACTTCCCATTGTTTTCTCAGTTTTGATCCTTCTTACCAGAGGAGCACACATGGGGAGCTTTGGCAAACTTCTGTCTGTTGTAACGTGACTGCAAAGGAGGGTACGTGCAGAGCAGAGGTACGGGAGAGTCAGCAGGCATAGCGCAGGGTGACATGGGCAGATGGAACTGGGGTCCCAGGGCCCCCGCACGGGCTCAGGAGCTCACTGCTGCGGACTTCTAACTCCAGGGCTGCTGTCTTTCACAGTTCAGAGGTCGCACCAAGCACTGACCGCTTTGGACAGCCACATCTCCCAGCTCTACTGTTCGTATCAAACCGGCATCTTTCAGCTACCACCAAATCATTAAAAGAGGCAGGAACAAAAAGCTGATTCCCTTTGGAACTATTTGCATTATTTTGTTAAGATCCAATATTTTTCACGCCTGAGGCTCTGTAGGGTATCACAAAATGACCGAGGCTTCGAAGGGTTGGGGGAGGGGGGGGTCTAAATTCCCAGGAGGGGTATGGAAAGGGCATCATCTTGGATCTCAAAAGAAAAGGAAGACACCATGGGAAGATAATACCTTAGGGTGGTATTTTTTTCTCTAGACAACTCTTCGTTGTCCTGAGTGAGAATATGAATTTTTTAGTTCAGGGCAAGCGGCCGTAGGTCCGTCAGAGCTATGCTGGGCTCTGCTTTTTTCCCCGCGATTATGTATAAAGAAGGAAAGAAGTGGGTTTGTGCAGAGAAATCTGTAGATTTGCCAGAAGCCCTGAGAGAACGTGCACAGTGCTCCCAGCAGGCAGGAGTAAATGTTGCCTCCGGGTCCCCTCCGAGCGATCTGGAGGGTCACAGGAAGAGGACTGCACAGAGGGGCCCTCTGCATTGGATGCTGATGAGGTGTTTGACAGCCTGTTCCGTCGGAGACTGGAAACGTCTAGCCCACGGGTGACAACTTCAGAAGCCCAGTCTCCAGCGTCTGCTTGCACAGAGACCTCTCTGTCGTGTGTCGTGGGCAGGAGGGACAGGGTGTTACTTCGCATGAGTACTGGAAGGGGAAGGGGGAGGCGGGGATCAAGGAGAGGACACGAGTTCTCTACTTCCCACTGCCTGAGCGTTTCTCCATAAACTGTGTTGCTGGAACGTATAGACCCAGGCCGCCTCAAGGCAGCTGTGGTCACTGAAGTCTTGAGAGGAAACAGAGCTGCTCACCCTCCTCCCCTCACTCCTCCAGAGCCCACAGAGAAGCCCCAGCGCTGAGCAGAGAAGACCCTTAAGTAGTTCAGGAGCCAGGCATGCTGGCAACCTTTCTGGAGAGGGCGCTGGCAGCAGAGATATGGGCAGGTGCCTTGGCAAAGTTGGCACAGAAGAACATGGAAGAAATAAATTGGGGGAGATGAGTTGAGGTCCTGCAGTTACAGGGGTAAAAGCTGAGAGCCCCTATGACGTAAATTTCAGTGTAAATACAATCTCATTTGTATCCACAGGAGGGTGAGGCAGGAGAGAATCAGTTTGTGTATACAAAGAGCCACGGAATACATACTGCATCCACCCGCCTACCTCCCGCCAGGTCAATGACCGATGAAAAGAGGATCCATCAGACATTAGGCTTTCGGGAGCACAATCAGAGTGTGTAGAGCACCTCTGAGCATTCATAGGGAGAGGATGAGCTGGGTGCTCTTGGGCAAGGATCGTCAGTCAGGAATGGCAGTAAGTGGCCCTGAGCCCATCCTCAGTCTGTCCTTCATTCACTCATTCATTTACTCAACAAATGTTCAATGAGCACCTAGTATGTACCATGCACTATTCTAGGGGCTAGAGATACAGGAATGAACACCACGAGTGGAAGATCTTGCCATTGGGTGGCTTATGCTTTTATTTATTTATTTTTTTAAAAAGATTTTATTTATTTATTTGACAGACACAAGTAAGCAGAGAGGCAGGCAGAGAGAGAGGAGGAAGCAGGCTCCCCACTGAGCAGAGAGCCCGATGTGGGGCTCGATCCCAGGACCCTGAGACCATGACCTGAGCCGAAGGCAGAAGCTTTAACCCACTGAGCCACCCAGGCACTCCCGGCTTATGCTTTTAAAAGCAGACAGATAATAGGATACATTTTCAAACTACACAGTACATGAAATAGTGATGAGTTGTAAGGATGAGAATGAAGCTGAGAAGGATGAGGGGAAGAAGGTAGGAATTTATTTAATCTTAGCTCTAGTATATTTAACTGTGTCAGTTTCAAGTGAACAATATAGTGATTCAACAATTCTATGCATTACTCGGGGCTCATCATGATGAATGCACTTCTTTAAAGACTGACTTAGCGGGCGGGCGCGTGCATGTGCAAGTTGGGGGGAGGGGCAGAGGGAGGGAGAATCTTCAAGCAGACCCCGGCTGAGTGTGGGGCCCAACACAGAGCTTGATCCCACAACCCTGAGATCATGACCTGAGATGAAACCAAGAGCGGATGCTCAACTGGCTGAGCCCCCTGAGGTTTCCCAGGCCACTCAAATTTTTAATATTATTACTCATCTTGACTCACTGACGTCAGGCTGAAAAACCATAGCTGGCATCTGAAAAGGCTATGACAAGAACAAGGACAAAGCACTTGACGGGGGAGCATTTGTGCCAGCTTTGAGGGACAGGGAAGAGGCCACAGGGGCTAGAATAGAGTAAGAAAGATGGAGAAAGCACGAGGTTTAAGAGGGGACAAAGGCCAGATCACACAGAGACCTGCGGCCGTTTTAATCACTATGCATTTTACCAAGATGTGAAACCTTGGGAAAGTGTAGTTAATCTGGGGAAGACTTTCTTATTGGAAGGGAGAGAATTTGCACTTTGTACCAGAGCTACGTACTCAACGGGAATCTTTCCAAAGGAGAGGCTCATTAGGACAAAGTCATGGTACAGCAGAGTCTTCGGAGTTTGGGAGTTTGAATTGTTAGAGCATCTGAGCACTTATCCCACCATCTCCCTCAGTAGAAAACCATCTAAAATCAAAGTTCCCCAAAGATAAAGCAGTTTCCAAATGGTGTTACACGTGGAGAGGAATCAAGTTGATCTAGTCAACAAGAACCCAAGGAGAAGCAGTGGGAACTTGAAGCCACTAAGTCACCAGGCTTAAGTACACAGCTCAGCTATCATCACCATCCATCCCCAGAATTCTTTTCATCTTCTAATACTAGAACTCTATACCTGTTAGAGAAGCGTTCCCTATCTCCCCTCCAGTCAGCCCCTGGCAGGCACCATTCTACTTTCTGAACCTACTTTCCATCACCCTTTGAGGTCAGGGAGAACCTCTTGTAAATCAATGGATTCATTCTCCAGGGTTCTAAGGTAGAGCTCTACAGGGCCCATACCCTGACCTTGGGCTGCCAGCTCCACTTCTCCAGAAAGAAGGCAGGAGGTCTACGGGAGGCCCCCCTCATCCTCTCATTCTGCTTTTTAACCACAGAGACTAACTAGTGCCCAGCAAACTGCAAAGGGCCCTCCGTTGAGACCTTCCAACTCTTGCCACAAAACAAGAGCCCATTACAATATGGGATATTTCCTTTTCTAAAATTCCTTTCCACTAGAAGAGCAAACAACATGGGGACAATGTGCGGCTGATGCAAAGGCAAAGAAGACTGGACTGTTAGGACTTGACTAGCGTCTACTACCAAGCAGGATGAAACTTGTCTTTACTGAAGAAGAGTTGGAGGTCAAAGGGTCCTGTTCCCCTAAAGATAGAGATTTGCACACAGAATTTCCAGACTGCTGGACTACAGCAGGGGTAACAGCGAAGAAGCTGGAGCTCCTCTCGTGCAAACATCTCAGGTGAAGGGGGACTTCTGACAACTGAGACTTTAATAAGTGACAAAAATTATATGGGTAATAATTTGACATTTTTAGCATTAAAGTCTCTATTGGAATAGAATGTGTAAATTGATACTCTTAGGAAATCTGCTTGGAAGAAAACAGAATGGGGATCATGAACCCTATTAACTTGTATGTCCCAAGCCTCTACTGGAAGATTCTCGAGGGGATGAGGAGGATGCTTTGAGTGTGTGGAACCTTCGTGAGGCTCACAAGTGTGTGTTTTATAAAGTCACGTAGTGGAGTCCGCAACTGATTTCATAACTGAGATATATGTTTCTAACAAAATAAGATACCCAGCAAATGAATGACTCCACTGGCCTTCTCTGGAGGGAGGATGATAAGTTCTGTATAGATATTGTTTACTTTGCCCAGTTATCTGTTTTTTTCTGTAAACTCTCCACAGGGCCCCAGGCTGGAACTCCAAATCTACTGTTCCCATCAAATCAATTCCCCCACAGAATGAAGAATGCTGTAAATACTATGCTTAAAATTCATTGTTATCTGTGAAGAACCCAACTCAACAAGAAGCACTGAGATTAAGAGGGTCTACGTGCTGAAGGTGGATAGAACGTGTAGAAAAAAAGAGATCCCCACACTGATTATTTTCTAATAAAACTGTTCATTCTATAGAAAGTGGAGGGAATTAATATAAACAGACAGATTTGTTTAGACCAATTTCACTACCGTTCTGTGTGTTGCTTTAACCCTATTCTGACTTTAGTTATTAAACAAATGATATTTTCACAGATACGAAACCCCTGAGCTAAAGTTATCTGTTCCTATAGGATTATTCTGTGTTTAATTTTACTGTACAAAGGTTGAGAAAGTTATACAGCTATAGAACATGTTCACAGATCGTATGAGCTCAGAATCCCATCCAACAAAAATCACCATTTGTTGGGGAAGTGCACCACAGTTTTCAAAACATGAAAACAGAAAACAAAAACTGTGATTTACTGTACACCTACTACGTGACAGGGACTTTACATGTCATTTATATTTCTAGCCCTTCCAACAATGCTAGCAAAGGACTATTAATATTCCCATGTTACAGATGAGGAAACTGAAACTCCTAGAAGTTACCCAAGGTTCCATAAGGTCTTATCCATGGTCAGATAAAGAGTAGAACCAACCTACATTTGTCTGAACTCCTAACTCCTGTGTCCTTTCCATGACCATGCTCTGTTCAATACTAGCATTCGGTAGTTGTCAACCAGAACTTCAAAGATGCCCCTTTTCATAAATAAAATGCCAAATCTATTGTTAAGGAACATAAGTTTATTTCAAATGTGTTTGCGTGCGTGCTTCTCTAATCAACTTACTTGACTGAATTCAAATTTAATGGACTTATTTTGTTCTAGAAAGAAAATAAATCTTTTCTTCCCCCTTTGCATTTATGGCCCACCTGTTATGACCTAGGTGCTATTCGGACACTGGAGATACGGAGCCACATAGATTTCGGTCTGCCACTAGGCTTTCGTGACCACAGTTGTGAGCACTCTAGCAAGTTCTCAAACCTACTGATTTAGAAGGAGCGATAATACAATTCTAAGTCTTATTAGGAGCCTCAACTTACCTCTGGCAAACCCGCATGACATTTAGCCAATAATGCAGGCAAGCGTTTTATACTGCATTTTTGGTTTTATATTTCTAAGAGTTACAAGTTGAAAGGTATAAGGAATGTTGGCTTAGAAGCCAGCTCTATGCTATGTCCACGTTCTTATTGAGCTTTTCTGGGGCTCAGTCTCTTCATATCTAAAAATGGGGATGGTGGTGATGGTTTTGCCAGCTGTCGCGCAGACCCTTTTGCATAATATCCAAGAAACTTTATGATCTCCTTTCTAGTCCTACTCTGAAGACCCCGGGATCTGGCCTCTTGGAACTAATTGCTTTCTCCAGCACACCAAATGCTTTCCATTTAGTGTGGCGGTTTGATTGATAATCCCGGAGAGCCCCATGCTCCCCTAACCTACGAAAGTCTCCCCGTCGGAGCCTTATCCCTGACGCCCCAAGTCTGATCGAAGAGCCCCTCCCAAGCGCCTCGCTCATACTTGTTCCACGGTCTCATTCTCCATGAATGACAGACTTCGGTCTGACCCATGTCCTCACCGTCTCCTTCACTGCTCAGCCCAGTGTTCTACAGAGTGGCTCACGGTAAATGCTGGGTGAATAAATGCACTGATCTTAATTAGCACAGGGAAGGTGTTAAGGAAGAAGGTTCCTTCCTCAGCCAGATCCATTCAGCAATTAGATCAGTCATCAAACACATCTATATGGGGGCGCCTGGGTGGCTTAGTCAGTTGAGCGTCTGACCTTTGATTTTAGCTCAGGTCATGCTCTCAGTGTCGTGAGATCAAGTCCCCGGTTGGCTCTGCACTGGGTGGGGGGGTGTACCTGAGATTCTCTCTCTCTTTCTCTCTCTCTCGCCCTTTGCCCCTCCTCTGTCTTCTTGCTCTCTCTCTCCCTCAAATACATCTTAAAAAAAAAAAAAAGACATTCAATCTTAAACGGCACATTTTCCAGCGAGGATGTGATTCTCTACCACTTAAAATCTCTCCCAAGCCTCCAGTGAAGAAGTGATTTTGAGGGAAGATTATCAGTGATCGCCAAATGTTTTGCTTGTGTGCTCCTATCATGAAAAAGGTATTTCAAAAAAACTTAAAGAAAATACATACCTTATACTTTGTGTGTAAATATACACAAAATTTTAGTTAACTACAATAAACATATATCTACACATTTATGAATTAGGTACATATGCTACTGTACTAATATATAAGATATACACAGAAGATATCATTTTTAATGAAATAAAAATAACATTTTACTATTCTCTTTTTGAACCCCAATAAATGCTCTGGCACAGGAAAAGACTACTCTTGGCTGAGCAGCTGTATTTTCTTGTAGAAGGAGGATAGCTGTGCTTTTCTTTTCCTCTGCCATTCCCCAATGTTGGCTATTTCCTCTCCTTATTCAGGTTCTCTTACAAGACCACCAACATTCTTCAAACATTACAGAAATAAAACAGGAGGAGGGTTTAGGGCTCTGGATTCTCAGTCTGGAAATGTCACAATTTAATCTCAGACATTTGCTGTGAAGTTGTAAGCATGATATCGTGAAACCCAACAGATTATTCTTGAATTCCTTGTTTGTTTTCATTGTGACCAAACTCAACATTCTTTCTATGTTTTTTATTCAAAACTCAAAGGATGTGTGGTCATATGACTTAAATGGGCAAAAATATCAAAACAATATTAAGGAATTACTATTTTTACAGTTTTCATTAAATAGAAAGCCCTCATATTCAGAAAATTAAATCCTAGTTTTTATCTGCATCTTAAAGAAAAAAATTAATAAATATTAAAAATGTTTTGAAGATGATGTGTGCAATGCCCACCTTGTTAAAACCATTTTAATGACTTTTAAACACACACACACACACACACACACACACACACACACAGGAAAAATATCAGATGGATATTATCCAAAAAGTTAACATGGTATATCCAAAATGATGATGAGATTGAGGTTAACTTTCTTTTCTTCTTTGTGCGTTTATGTAATTTTTCATATGTCCTATAGTAGTCAAGTTGTTTTTAAAGAGTATACATATAACCAATTATAAATAATTTACATAGATTTTTATTTTTTAAGTTTCCAATAGAATTTTTTAAAATACCTTTTGGAGTTATGAGCATCCAGAAGAAAAGTGTATTATTTCCATGTTTTGTAATTCATTTTAATTTTACTATAATTTTCAATGTTATTTTGGTTTCACATAAGAAAATTACATTTTTAATAATCAAAACAGTATGGTATGGGCAGAAAAACAGACACACAGATCAGCAATAGAATAGAGAGCCCAGAAATAAACTTTTATGGTCAATTAATCTATGACAAAGGAGGCAAGAACATACTATGAGGAAAAAACATTCTCTTCAATAAATAGGGCTGGGAAAACTAGACAGCTACATGTAAAGGAATGAAATTAGATGACTTTCTTATGCCCTATATAAAAATAAACCCAAATTGAATTAACGGTTTAAATAGGAGACCTGAAGCCATAACTCCCAAAAGAAAACTTGGGCAGTAATCTCTTGGACATTGGTGTTAACAACATATTAATGAATATATTTCCTCAGGTTAGGGAAACAAAAGCAAAAATTAACTAAAAGGAAACCATCAGCAAAAAGAGAAAGCAACCCACTGGATGGGAGAAGACAATTTGTAAATGACCTATCTGATAAAGGGTTAGTATCCAAAATATATAAAGAGCTTACAGAACTCAACACCAAACCAAAACAAAAACCGAAATACCCAATAATCAGATATGAGAAGGGCAGAAAACCTAAATAGATATCTATACACAGATGGCCAACAGGTACATGACTCCACATCACTAATCAGCGAAATGCAAACCAAACCACAGTGAGATATCACTTCACACCTAACAGAACAACAAGTATCAAAAAGGTAAGAACTACCGAGTGTTTACAAGGATGTAGAGAAAAAGGAATTTTCCTGCACTGTTGGTGGGAATGTAAACTGGTGCAACCTCTGTGGAAAACAGTATGGAGTTTCCTCAAAAAATTAAAAATAGAAATACCGTATGATCTAATAATCCCACTACTGGGTATTTACCCAAAGAAAATGAAAACAGTAATTTGGAAAGATATATGCATGCCTATGTTTATTGCAGCATTATTTACAATAGCAAAAATATGGAAGTAACCCATGTGTCCTTTGCTAGATGCATGGGTAAAGAACACACACACACACACACACACACACACACACACAGTGGAATATTACAATATTACCCTGTCATAAAAAGGATGAGATTTTGCCATTTGGAAGGACCTGCAGAGTGTTACGCTAACTGAAATACATCAGACAGAGAAAAACAAATAACACATGATTTCACCTATATGTGGCATCTAAAAAAACAAAACAAAACAAGGAAACAAACCAAACAGACTAGGAGATAAAACAAACCGATGGTTGCCAGAAGGGAGGTAGGGGGGATGGGTAAAATAGATAAAGGGAATTCAGAGGTACAAACTTGAGTTATAAAAGACCTAAGTCCCAGAGATAAAAAGTACAGCACAGGGAATACAGTCATGGTATTGCAATTGTATGTGGTGATGGCAGCTGCATTTGTGGTGAGCACAACATAAGGTTTAGAGCTGTTGAATCATTAATGGTGTACTAATGTTACATTGTTGTACAATGTTACATTGTGTGTCAATGATACTTCATTAAAAAAGGAACATGTCATTTAAAGTCAAATGCTTCATAATAGAGCCTCACTTATCTAGATTACAGATACATTTTAGGTTGAGGATACAGAGAGAGGCAGAGAATGGGTCTAAAGGAACTTGTAAATTAATGGAATCAAGGCAGAAAAAGCAAGTCTGAATCAGGAGGTAGGTCTTTCTGGAGAAGATTAAGATTGTGGAGAGCCCATGCTATCTAAACATATAATCGTCCTTGTAAGGCGCATCCTCATATAAATAAATAATATGGAATCCCAGTGTCTGCCTTTTTTTTTTTCTGTCAGAATCCCAATTTTGCACAGGTGTTCACAATTCCATGGACTCGAGTTGGTCTAAACTATATATGATGGTCTCATTCCTCTTGTCATTGACTCTTTTCATCAATCCCTGCCTTTGGGATTTAAGAGGAATTCTGCTGGGAGCATTCTGGATAGATTTCTTCCTCGTTAGCAAAGCTGAATAAAATATTTAAACCAACTATTGGAAGGAACACAAGATAACTAAGGCAGACAGGGCTCGAGTGGCCAGAATCCTGGAGAGAGAGAAGACATACTGATAGAACTTCATGTTTGCCCCTACTGCTACCTAGTAGTGGTATGGGAAGTAAAGGGAGGCAAAAAAGTAAAGGCTGGGGACAAGGACAATCTTTCTGGGCTAGAAAGTGTTGGGGTTTTGAGTTTCCAAAGAGGATGGACAGATAGAGGTAGAGGTTGAAGTTTGGGGCCTAAAAAGGTTGAAGGGCTTGGGCGCCACTGAGACTCCAGAGGACTCTACCATGGGAGTAAGAGTATACCATAAAAACATCATGCCTAACAAAGCCTAAGACCCATGCTCAACCAGATCAAGTTGCTCTGCAAAAAGTCTATCTGACTTCCAGAATAGAATTAAATCTTCTTTGGATAGAAACAATACCATCAGCCAAAGCCTTGCAATTTTTCTTTTTCTTTTCTTTCTTTCTTTTTTTTCTTTTTAAAACCTATTTATTTATTTATTTGAGAGCTAGAGAGCATGCGAGTGAGTGAGCCTGTCGTGGGGAGGGGCAGAGGAAGAGGGACAGAGAAACTCAAGTAGACTCTGTGCTGAGTGTGAAGCCCAACATGGGGCTTGAACTCATGACCCTGTGATCAGACCTGAGCCAAAACCAAGAGTGGGACGCTTAACTGCACCACCCAGGTGCGCCAGCCTTACAATATTTTGTACACAAGGTCTGACATTTAATTTTAAAAAATCTACCAGTTTGTGAACAAATAGGATCAAATGACAAAAACCAAAAGAAGAAACAGATAACATACGTAGACCTGAGGATGATCACTGATCAAGTTTCGTAGTTATCACACAACAAACAAAAAGTAATTCTGGTTAGCATGCTTAAGAAAATAGACGTGTTGGATTTTATCAGAAAAACCATGGGAACTTTGAAGGGGGTATGAGGCACTGGGAATGATCTATATCTTGGTCTGTGTAGTGATTAATTGGATATTAGGATAAAAATTCATCAAGTTCTACATGAAGCTAAACACTTAAGATTTGTATATGTATGTTATGCTTGTAAAGAAGTTAAATAGTGGGGTGCCTGGGTGGCTAAGTCAGCTGAGCATGGGGGGGGATCGAACCCCACACTGGGCTCCATGTTTAGCATGGAGTCTGCTTGTTCCTCTCCTTCTGCTCCTCCTTGTGCATTCTCTCTCTCTCTCTCTCTCTCTCTCCAGTAAATAAATAAAGTCTTTTTTAAAAAATGAAGTTAAATAGTAACCAATTCTAAGAGAGAAAGAAAATGTTTAACTCCTCACTGCTGGACATCATCAAACTTGCATATGATCCTTCAAATTAATAAGCTTCCCTCAACCATGAAGGAAGAGACTATTGATGTCACGAAGACGGTGAAGTAGGAAGCTGGAAAGTAGGTCCAGGGGCAGTATTCCAAGTATTTAAAACCAGTACACTACACGCAGCAAACAGTCAGAAGGCACATCCACTCTAAGTCATTCAGTATGGTCACAGTGGTGTTTTCCATCTGTTACAAAGTCATGGAATCACCGACTTCACTATCTGAGAACAGCCCCGTCTATAATAGCTGAAAGGGCAGAACTGGAGCTAGGTGGCTTGGGTTTGAGTTCTGAATCTCCCACCTACTAGGTTACACTGAATATCTGTGTGACCTTTAGTAAATTATTAAACTCACTATGCGTCCATTGCCTCATCTCAAGTTGGGAACACACTGTAAAGTTTCTATGTAGAAGCACATGAACTAACACACGCTAAATGCATAGGCTAATACCTGGGACTTAAATCTTCATGTTATTTCCTTAAGTAAGTCTAATTGATGTTATTATCACTTATGGATTTTCATCAAATGAGATAATAAACCCCTTCCCATCTAGGCTCCTATTTGGACCTTCTGGTACTTGCTCAAATCATCCCAATGCATTTGTATGACATGCAGGAAAGGCAGAAGTATAGGACAATTGCTAATTGGCCTTACGGTAGAAGTCCTTTCTGGATGAACACTTTTCTAAGGAGTCATTCAGGCTAGTTCTTTTCTTTTTCCCTCCTGAGACTGAGTCTGAACACAATGCCTTGATGCACATTTCACCAATGAATAGTCCATGTAAGTTTTTCGTGTCATCTTGTCTAAAACACGAGTCCCTTGTTACCACCTCCAACAGTATATATGCACTTCAGAAATGTAGCAGCAGAGCTGTGACATCTTTCCCTCACGCAATACTTCTCATCTCCGGGATTCATACCCGCTGGCTTCGAAGTTGCTCTGTTCTTGCCTGTGACCACTAATAGCCATCCAGAATTTTCCATCACCAAAATTTGGTTCTAAACTGTCATAGAACCAAATGTATTTTTCTATGTATTTCTATGTCTAGGACACCGAGGATATAACCCCAAGACAATCAAGCCAACAAAAGTTAATGTCCCAGAAGATGTTCGTTGCGGGACTGTTATGAGAGTAAAAATTTGAAAATATTCTAAACTTTTCGCTGGTGAACTGGAAACAGACTAAACTCATTTTAGAAGGGGCAGTTTCGTTTAAGTAAAACAGTATTTGACTATCTCGAAGAAAGGAGAATTTGGGATGTTTTATACATAATTGGGAGTTATTTGTAAAATAATAAGATAAACAAGTAAAAGATTGTATATAGCTGCTCAGTGGAATATTCTGTAGTCACATTTTAAAAACAGGATATAAATTTGTATAGAGAATGGTAGTACAACTATGTTTGCAAAAGTATGCATAGGAAAAACATCTGAAAAAGTACGATGGACCCTTGAACAATGAGTTTGGACCGTATGGGTCTACTTAGCTGTGGATTTTTTTTTTTTTTTATAGTACAGCACTATAAATGCCTTTTCTCTTCCTTAGGACTTAATAACATCTTTTCTCTAGCTTAGTTTATTGTAAGAATACAGTGTATAATACACACAAAATGTGTGTTAACTGACTACGCTACCGGTAAGCCTTCTGGTCAACAGTAGGTTATTAGTAGTTAAGTTCCTAGGGAGTCAAAAGTTACAGGTGGATTTTTGACTGGGGCGGCAGTGGGGGGGGGGTTGATGCCACTAACCCCCGCGTTGTTGAGGGTCAACTGTATACCCAAGTATAAAGCATGTTAGCATTGGGGTCATAGCGCTGAAGAATTTCTGTTTCTTTTCTCTGTATAACAAACAGTTATATTAGTTTTATTAGTGGACAATTTACAAATTAAATTAATTAAAAATAATATTTTGATATATTGTATATTACTGAAGATATGAAATTAAGGGCCAGAGAATTGAAATAAAGTTACATGTAATCCGCACATTTCATATAAATCTCTATCAGATGCCTAAATTCCATGCTATAATTTCACCTTGTGTAAATTTCAGTGATACCCCCACTTATACAATCAGCTTAAATCTGTGGAATGTGGTCAGGAAACAGGTAGAAGCAAAAAGTAAAAATTCTTGCAAGAAAAGGACTGTCAAAGTCCATATGATTTATTCACTGGTACTTACTAAGAGCCAGCTTGGCTCATTTTTGCCACAATTCGAACAAGCTAGAATTTCTAGTCCACGACATGTGAGAAGCAGGAAATTGAGAAGTAGATGGGGTTGCAGAAAGTAACATCTGCTAGCCTGACAATGAAGCCCAGAAGTAGAGCAAACCGCCCCAAAGTGGACCACAATATTTTGAAAGTGATTTAACATGGGGTGCCAAGCATAACCGTATTCTAGCATTTTCTATGGCAGTTTGCTCTAATAATGACACTGGAGCTCTCGGTAACAACACGCTTACCCTACTTGGGAGGTTATCTAGTCAGAGAAGCATCTGGAATACACATTTTGGAAAGAATTCCACTTAATATGGTTTCTTTTCAAAATATCTTTTTGGTTGTTTTGCCTTCTCTCTCTCTCTCTCTCACACACACACACACACACACACACACAGACACACATACGCAAACACATGCACACACATACACACACACACACACCCACAAGGAATTGCTGACTCTTTCTTAACAGGCAATAAATGAGGACTTATACTCAAGCTTTTCTGGGGGAAAAAAGTGACAATTTATTAAAGGAACTCTGTCCTCAGATTTCCCTCATTTTACTCTGTCCCTAATGAAGCTCTAAGAGTTCAGTCTCAAGGCTTGTCTCCCGTCCGTACCCCCTCCACCCACCCCTCTCTCCCTCTTCACTCCACTGCCCAACCCTCACCCCACCCCCCGAATGCCTATCACAGACTCAGAGCTGCGCCAGTCTCCGGGGAGTTCAAACGGAGCTCTGCAAATGTCAGTTTCTACTCGAGCTAACAAGAAACTCCTCCGCCAGGGTCCCCGCGAGGGCTGCAAGCCCTGGGAGATGCCCCTACCCGCATCTGGGCTGCCCCAGGACCACAGCAGTCAGGGCTGTTTGGAAAGTTTTAGGGTTGTTTGCTTTAGTGGATTTGTTCCAAGTGAGGCGCGTGTTTTTCAAAAACGAATGCCAAAGATAACAAAAAAGGCAAAGGAGAGGAGAGAGGAAGAATTATCCAGACTATAGGAGCAAACCAGGATAAGACTTAGCAAGGAGCAGGATGTTCAAGGGCACTTGGCTCTCCACCACGTTTGGAACGGCCCCCAGAGACTGAGGTTAAAAACACGGTCTGTCATCACTGGGGGGACAGTAATTCGGGACCCTGAATGTGTTTTACATCTTCTTCATGTCACTTGGGGCAGAGGTCACCGCATTATTCTGTTATTTAAGCTGTTTACAGCTGTATTTGAGTGGTCTTTTGTGGACAATGTTGCTTCCAAGTAATTTTCTGAAAACATTCTAATTGCCGTCCCCTGTCATTAGCTACTGTAATTTGTTTCCAGGGCTGATGGTCAGCCCTGTAATTGCATTTAGAACACTGAATGGGTTTGCGTGATCATTTGGGTGCATCTCCCTGTTAAACTCTTCCGCCGTTTCTTGAACCGCTTTTAGATTTTTTTTTTTAAACTATGCCATTTACATCTTTAAAGAAGAAAATGGAAGAGGATTATTTTTGTATCATTATAACTTAGTATTTCCATAGGACTTCCATTTCTAAAGGCATTACAATTATTAATTAATTGCCCAGCCCTGTGCCCTTGAGCTTTTAGCCATTTGGAGCCTCTCCGGTTTCTAGATAAGCCACTGAGGCTAGGGAAGGGCAGTTGGCTGGTTGAGAGGTTCCTCCCTTCCTGTTGGGATTCCCACCCTTTTTCCAGGCCACCCCACCCAACGGGGATCTGCACAGGCTGGCTTCATTGCTGCATTTGAAGTTTTGTGTTTGATGTTCCCTGAGTGTGTGTATAAAATACATTCCAAAGTAACGTATAGATTATTTTTGGGTCATTTGATGTTTTGGATTTTCCCTGTCACTCTTCACTTCCACTCATTCATTTACCCCTTTGTGGAAACCTGTACCAACCTCACCCTCTGTGTCAGTGAGCGGGGCTCTGATGAGAGGAGAGCCACAGTCTCACCGTGCAGACAGGGAAGAGGACAGCTGAGAATTCTAGTAGACAAGTGGTGTGCGGGCATCCGAAGGAAATGCCAATGGGAGAACCCAGGCAGCTGTTTCTTCTAGGGAGGGCGGGGGTGATGTTTTTTGAGCTGGACCTTGGAGACTCCACATTTGCACATGTGTGTTGAGTGGGAAGCTGGTGTGTGTGTGTGTGTCCGTGTGAGAAAAAGGGAGATATATAGCATTTTTCCAGGGAGGCAAACCAACATGGAAAATGGGAAATCAGGGAGAAGTAAGTCACCCACTTGCCCTAACTAGAGGGTATATTGTAAAGAATAATGGTAAAGGAGGCTGGGAACGGGGTTCACAGGAAGATTTCAGAGGGTGTTGAAGAGTCTGCTGGGTAAACCTCTCCATTAAGCAATGTCTCCCCAGCTAGACTCTAAGTGATCACAAGTAGCCAGGAGCACAGAGAAAGCCAGAGGCACAGCAGCTACACTGTATGGCCGAAAGAAAGAAAGAAAGAAAATTCACAGAGAGATTAATTATATGGCTGAAAATCCCAGTGGTCAAACAACCAGGAGATCTAAAGCAAGGCCAAGAAAACGGGCATTAGGAAGGAAAAACTGGTAATTAAGCAAGAGATTAATGTTATTGAAGAATGTTGGGAATGACCAGATTGCAGAGAGTTTTCTGATTTTACATCAATGGACAATCCTGTGTGAAGATACACAGGCCGCCCTCAACTCACGCATTCTTTTCTTTGTAGGTGATTACAGGGCCCAACCCTCTGGATTTCAGCTCTAATTTACTCATGGATTCCTCTGTTTCTGTTCCCTTCTGACTTTCTGTCTCCACCCTGCACGCATTTCCAGATCTGTGCCAAGCTTCATGTCATGCCGACGTCCACAGGAAATCCAGTCCTATCAACGATCCCATGATTTCTGCCCTTGACAGAGACGGAGGGGATGTTGGGAGCGTGGGTCGCACCCCCAGCCTCTAGCCTGCCCCTCTCTCCAGCACCACCCTGCTGAGAAAGCCTCCCTGTGACTCAGAAGACTCCCCTGCATGTGGCCATCCCGGAAGGCCTGGGTCTGACCCACAGTTGTAGTGTATGATGAGACAAAGTGCGACAGTCAAGCAGAAAAAGCAGAGAAAGTACCATCTCCTGCGCACTGACTATGGGCCAGGTCCGAAATGGCCGGCTTACCCCTGTTACCTCCTCTGACTCTCCAGCTCTGTGAGGTGGGTGTTTTTAGCCCAGTTGCAGACAAGGCAAAAGAAACCCAGAGAGCTGAAGTGATGTGCCCAGACAAATCAAATTCTAAGAAAGCAGATCAATCCATTTCCAAGCACGGCATCTTAACAAAGTATCCTTAGAACCGTCTTCATGGCTCAAGGCTAAGCCTTGCTGTTCCAGGCACCCTCTGGTTGAGAATGAAATAGGCCACAGCACAGTTCTAAGCCTGGAAAGCTCAGCTACCCAGAATGAAAGATCAGGGAATGAGGTATTGATACAGAAGTTACTGACTCTGACTCTGAAAGTGATCGGCCTCCAAACACGGAGTCTCTCAACTGTGTACGCCTTCTGGGGACAGCCTTTCCAAAAGGGACTGGATGCTTCTGTGCTTTAGTTCACAGAACACAGAGGCCTCCGTCGGGAGGCTTCTAGAAGGGTCTTTGAGACCTTGGAAGCTTTTGTCATTGTACTGGGTCTATCAGTGAGGCTACCAGGGACCGGAGCCTTTATAGCAGTGTGTGGTTCCTACCTGGGTGTTCACTACACGCCTTGCTCCTGTCTCCCGACAGGGGGTTGAATGTTGTCCCCCTGAAATTCATACGTTGGGGTCCTAACACCCATTACTTAAGAATGTGACCTTATTTGAAGACAGGGTTTTTACAAAGGGAATCAAATTCAGATGCTGTCATAGGATGGGCTCTCATCCAATAGGACTGGTGTCCTTATGAAACGGGGACATTTGGACCCAGAGACACTCACAGAGGGAAAACGTGGGGAGATGATGGCGATCTACGAGCTAAGGAGAAAGGCCAACTCCAGATCCTCCGTCATGGCCTCAGAAGGAACCAACCCCACGAGGACACCTTGAGTTTAGACTTACCAGCCTCTAGAACAATCGGACAATGGTACTTTTTTTACAATGGCCCCTTGCAAACGAAAATGCCCCCCTCTCCATCCTGTGACCATTGGAATTCTCTCTCCTTTCCTCATGTTCATCAAGATGAGTAAGAACCAACAGAACTTGGGGGCACGGGTGAGCTGCCGGGTTCTAAACACATCACGAGACACTAAGCATGTCCCAAAAGAATTTCCTTTGATTTGGTCCACTCAACTGATGGCGTATATGACACCACATATTTGAATGTTACTTTTTTTTGAATAGGAAAGAAAGAAATGGAATGAGTTCTGGAGGGTCTGTAACAATTTCTCAGCCTGACCCACGCTGCAGCCGTCTGACACAGGCGGACTGCTCTACAGGATGGCCGGGGAGGGCCAGTGGTGTTCCAAACAGACTTTAAAACAAGTAGATGCAGCTTCTGCTGAAGATGTGTAAATAAGCTGGCAGCCAAGTCAGCGGCCCCTTGTCTGCTCCTTTTTTTAAAGTAATTTTCAAGACAAGCTGAAACACAGCTCTCGCAGTTGGTTCCTAGAGGAGTTAATGGCTTCGAGCTCAAAAGGAATGACTTTTTTGAATTATCCATTTGACAGAAGCCTCCCTCAGGCCACACTTTTACCCCCTGCCCACTCCCCTCGTCGAAGGTAGCGACCGTGCATTCGTCAGTTGAAGCCAATCTCATGAAACACTAAACCCTCGTCTTTTCTTTTTAAGAATACGGAGTTCACGGGAGGAAACAAGGAGGTCTGAATTCCCCAGAAGCTTCTCATTATGTAAACTGGAAGTTTCCAGGTAAATGTTGTCCACAAGAACTACCCAAATTAAGGACCTTTCATCTCAGTAGGGCTGAGGCTTCAGGAAGGCAGTGAGTTGCCTACGTGAGATGATTAGAGAGTCAACAAAAATGTGTTTCTCTCCAAAACATTTTCTTCACTGGCTTGTTGCAAGGGTCTATGTTTCACCACAGACGTGTTGGTTTTAGAGTTAGCCATTGCCTTTGCTTCCGCATGGTTCTGTACCACCCCTGGAAGGAGTAACTTCCAGTTCCTACCAGAACTCAGCCATGGCCGGGTGGGGGCGGGGGGAGGTGGAGCAGAAACGGGTCACTTCAAGCCCTGGAAGGTGAGGCTTGGTTCCGCAGGGAGCCCTGGGACAGCGGGGACCCGAGGATCCTTCTCTCGGCAGGGTGTTGACAAGTCAGAGCTGGCATCCCTGTTCATGGATACAGCTGAGTTTCTGGAGCTTTCTCCTGTTGGGAGTCAGATACCCACAGCTGACAGTTTGCTGTTCTACCTGGGTCAGGAGTCTGGTGTTGGGTGGACAGGTAGCATTTTCAGTTGCTTCCGTATGAGCAGGCATTAGGCTTTCGTATATCATTTCCTATGTGATCAAAACGAGGCTAGTAGATGAGAGGACTGGCCCACAGAGGAGGCTGGGAGGGGGAGGGGAGGGTGTGTGTGGGGGGTGAAGATACAAAAAAGGATAAAGAAGAAACTAAAGACAAACTTCTAGCCTCCAGAAATGTGAAAAAAAAAAAAAATTGCTGGTATTTAAACATCTAGTTTGTGGTATTTAGTTACAGCAGCCCCAGCAAACTAACACTTTTTGCCTTGCTTTCATCTCTTGATCTGTGTAAAGTCTTTTTTTTTTTTTTAAAGATTTTATTTATTCATTTGTCAGAGACAGGGAGAGCGTGTGCGCACAAGCAGGGGGTGCGGTGGAGGGCGGGTGGCAGGTAGAGGGAGAAGCAGACTCCCCGCTGAGCAGGGAGCCTGACTCGGGACTGGATCCCAGGACCCAGATCATGATCTAAGCTGAAGGCAGATGCTTAACCCACTGAGCCAACCAGTCATCCCCTATTTGTGTAAAGTTCTATAAAAGATCAGAGATGCCTTTTGCCAAATACTTTGCTTCTTTTTGAGGTGAGTGACAACTATAAATTCAGCCCACACCCAACCCTCTCAGAACATTCAAGGTACATTAAAATCTATCTGTTAAGGTTTATTCTTAATAAGACACCAACTCTGCTACTCAAAACATACACCTAGAGGAGACAGTAGGACAGTCCTAAATGTTCACAGAACCAGTAGTGATGACAATAATCAGTCCATCGGCACTTTAAATGCACAGGACTATGTTCTTATGAAAGCTCTATAATTTTATTTTTTTTAAAGAACTTATTTATTTATTTGAGAGAGACAGAGGGAGTATGAGCAAGGGGAGGGGCAAAGGAAGAGGGACAGACAGGCAGACTCCACACTGACTGGGGAACCCAATGCAGGGCTCCATCCCAGGACCCTGAGATCATGACCTGAACCGAAGTCAGATGCTTAACCAAGGGAGCCACCCAGGCACCCCTATCACCTTATTTTAATGCAAGTGACTGAGGTAGTTACTATTCTGTCGCCTTTTATAGATGAGAAGGATGATACATGGAGAAATTAGGGAACTTCCTTAAGATCACACAATCACACAACTAGAAACTGAAGAAGAGGGAGTGTTTTACAATACAGCAGCTGGACTCTAGAGGTTGAGCTTGTAATCACTCTGCTATTCTGCCAAGACATCTGATTCTAGAAATAGAAAACAAAATGAAGTTGGAACCCTACCTCACACCATAGAAAAAAATGGATTTGACCAGGGATCAGGCAATGGTTTCTTAGACATGACACTGAAAACATAAACGACAGAAGAACAAACAAATAAATTGTACCTTATGAAAATTAAAAACCTTTGTGCTTCAAAGGGCACCATCAAGAAACTGAAGACAACTCACAGGATAGGAGAAAATATTTGCAAATCACTGATCAGATAAGGGTCTGGTATCCGCAATATATGGAAAAAAACTTCTTAAAACTCAACAATGAAAAGACAAACAACCCAATTTTAATAACGGGCAAAGGACCTGAACAGACATTTCTCCAAAGGAGATACACCATGGCTAGCAAACACGTGTCAAGGAGCTTGATATCACTCGTCCTCCAGGAAATGCAAATCAAAAACCACCAGGAGAGATCCCCTCACACCCACGGTGATGACTGAAGTTAAAAACCAACATGGAAAAGAGAATGACAGGTCTTAAGGAGGTTGTGGAAAAATTAGAACCTCGTGCCTTATTGGTGGGCATGGGTACAGCTGCTGTAGAAATCACAGTGGCAGCTGTTCAAAACAGTAAATGTAGTTACCGTATAAACCAACCAGTTTCATTCCTAGGTATATATCCAAGAGAACCGAAAATGTATTTCCACCCAAAAACTTACACATGAGTGTTCATAGAAGTGTTCTAATTGTCAGAAAGTAAAAACAAACTGATAGGTGTATAAACAAGATGTGTATATGCACATGATGAAATTTTATGCAGCTATAAAAAGGAATTAGTTATGAATACCTCTACATTGTGGATGAACCTTGAGAACATCATGGTCTGGGGAAAAAAATCCAGGCACAAAAGAACACATGTTATATAATTCCATATATAAGAAATGTCCAGAATAGGCAAATCTGTAGCCACAGAGAGTAAATTAACGGTTGCCAAAGGTCAAGGGGAGGGGAAGTGGGGAGTGACTGTTAATGGGTCTGGACTGTTAATAGCGTTACTTTTTGGGATACCAAAGTCACCCGACTTTGCGACTATGCTAAAAACCACTGAATTGTGTATTTTAAAGGGTATTGAATAATGGCATGTGAAGTATATCCTTCTAAAAAAAAGTTAGGTTGGGGCGCCTGGGTGGCTCAGTGGATTAAAGCCTCTGCCTTCAGCTCAGGTCATGATCCCAGGGTCCTGGGATCGAGCCCCACATTGGGCTCTCTGCTCAGCAGGGAACCTGCTTCCTCCTCTCTCCTCTCTCTCTGCCTGCCTCTTTGCCTACTTGTGATCTCTGTCTGTCAAATAAATAAATAAAATCTTTAAAAAAAATTTAAAAAAAAATTAAAAAAAGTTAGGTCCCTCAAATTTTAGCCAAGATACAAGGACAATGATTTTAGGTATACTTTGTTAAGAAATGCCTTTGAAAGAACAAAAGGCTTGTCCCTTGTCTTTAATACATGTGCGCATTAAAGAGAATTTTAAGGCTCTAGAGGCAACTTTCAAGATGATTTGAAAAAAGCTGTCACACATACTGATAATATGGTCATGTGGACATTGTTGGAGAAAGTATCTAAGTTGTTTGGTGGAAAAAAATTTCCACTTGGCTTTGAACTAAAGTTCCTCAAAATAATTGAGAAATAAAATGAATAAGATTTAATGGAGATCCTTAAAAAACTCAGTAAGTTCTGGGGCACCTGGGTGGCTCAGTCAAAATCTCTTGATTTTGGCTGGGGTCATGATCTCGGGGTTGTGGGACTGAGCCCCACTTGGGGCTCCGCACTGAACATTGAGCCTGCCTGAGATTTTTCTCTCTCTTTCTCTCCTACTGCCCCTCCTGATTTTTTTTCTCTCTCTCAAAATAAATAAATCTTTTAAAAAAAAACCTCAGTGAGTTCTAATAAGATTTATAGATACTAAAACAGAAAATTTGGGGGTTTGAGTTTAAGATGGTTATGTTGATTACTTGGGTCATGAGGATTGTCTAAGAGTCTGACCACTAGATTTGAATATCTGTTAACTGAACAATGGGATACGAATGGAAAATGTTGACTCTGTCTTCTTGGTCTTTATTCTAGTTAGGGAAAACCAGTCAAGCAAATGGCCCAGATGTCCCTGTAATTTGCCCGGAATTCAACAATTCATGTTTCGTAATACCATACACATTCACACACTTAGGCACAGACATTCAGCATGATACCGTGTGAGGGCTGTGTGGTCACACGTGGGCAACCTTCATCTCTTTGAATGTGAGGTTTTCCTCTTTCCAAAATGGGCAATATCTCCTGTGCAGGGGGTTTGCTAACATTCAACGAAGTAACCCATTTAAAGAACCTGACACACATTTCATGACACAAGGCCTGAGCTGATGACCTTGGCGGCCACAATCCAAGCATGCGGCTAGACATGAAGTAGATCCTAAGCAAATACATGTGAGTTGATGAGTTATTTCCTACTAGAAACCACACAAATCAGAAACATTTGTCTTCTGATTTGTTGGCTTTTCCTTAAGTGATGTCCTACCCCTGGGCTTTAGCACATCCTCTTTGACTAGCAAATGCACCTTCTCCATTCATTAATACCGGCTAAGGGCAGGCGACTCCATGACATTATTTTCTTCTGATAATATTTTCCCCATCTAAGAAAGTTTACTCATTCCGTATTATGCCAAACCGCATAATCTGGAAGAAAGAACTACAACTCTAGTTGGAAAGACCTAATTGGGTTTCAGCCATTGCTGGGAAAGTTGTAGTCCTTGTTTAAAATTATTATTTTAACTGGCTAAATGCCCTTTGTTCCCAGATTAATAACCTCTGCATTGTGCCTGAAACCTTGGTGTTATTTTCATTGCTCCACTAAATTTCACCCAATTAAAAAACAAAACAAAACAAAACAGCACACCCTCAATTTCAGAAGTCAAAACTCCTCTTTTCTAGTTGCCTATTTCAGAGGCTGGAGACTTTGAAAATGAATCTCATCACACTGGTTTCAGTTTTCTTTGGCCCATCCAGCTGGCCGGCAATTTTCATTGGCAAAACGGAACAATATTTGGTTATCGTTCATTTTTTTATTTCAGGGAAACTTCGTCATGCCACAGTTTAAACCATACATATGAACATTAGTTCAGTAAAAAATGCCAAATTTGGGGGTCAAATCGGTGTCAGACAGTTGCACTGAGATACTATATAGTATACTGAATTCCGTATAACACGGTCGACCTAATATTACCCCCCCACACAAATTGTACATTACTACAAAATCTAAAAAAAACCCATCAGCTAAAGTCAGAGCATAAAACAACACATGAAAGTGTCGTTGGTCCAATAAGGCGTCTACCCTAAAGTTTCGGAGCTATCAGCTAATTCTCAAATGTTCCCTGCTCATTGACTGAGCTATTGAAGTCATCCAAAACTTCACTTTTTGCCCCCTCCATGATAAAATTCAAGTCCATTTTTGCTAACAAAGTAAAGTATGTACTGTTCTCCATGCCTTTCTCTCCCTCTCTCCTCCTGTCACCCCCAGGGTTCTGAAATAGCCCGACGACAGGAACACGGGAAGAATGTTCCGCCCGAGGGCAAGCTAATGGGTAGCTTGTAAAATTAGCCTCTGAAAATCTGAAGCTGACTGCAACCCTAGAAAGGTTTCTGAGGCCAGAGCCAGGGCACCAGATCAGTTGAGAAGGTTGCAGCTCACATGTCACCATGGGGCCTGTCCTTGCCAGACCGCCCAGGGCCTGTTCCAACCAGGGGTATTTGTACGGGAGAACGGTAATTGCCCTCCGATGTTAACTCCTGTCCCCTGCTTCCTCTCAGCAGCCTGGTATTGATTTATTGTCTGTGTATTTGTCTAAACCCTAAAGCTATTTATCTTCTCACCAGGGTAACAAGTTGTGTGTGTATCTAAACTACTACATAAAATAGAACTTTTTACTTTTCCCTTAAACTGACGCCTTTTAAGCTTCAAAAAGATTCCCGGATTTGGGGAACAAGTTCTTACACAGACTTTCCCTACCTTTCATGATTTTTATGGACTTTCAGCAGTGCCCCTCAGCTGTGGTCTTTCATTGCCAATACTTTCATCCCAGCAAGCTTCCAGAAAGAGGTGGGGGGATGATAAACTGTGAGAGGAGGTGGACTGAAGGCCCTTGCAAGGGGGCCGGGGGCGGGGGTGGGGGAGACGGAGGCTGGAGGGATGGGCCAGAGCACAAGAAATGGATTCTGGTAAATCACCAGTGTTAACTCAGAAGAAAGTTCTTCACATGAATGGATTTGGCCTTTTGGAGTGGTATGCCCTTGAAAGAAATACAGGTCAAACCGATGGCTACACATGCCAATCGGATTAAAAACAGTCTTGCTAGGATAAAACCTTCCTAAGTCACATACATGAAAACCTCATTGACCAAAAATGTTCCACAGTGTAGGGTTCCATTTATGAGAAATACGGAGAACAGGTAAATCCAGAGAGATGGAAAGGAGATTCATGGTTGACAAGGGCCGGCGTAAACTGGGGCACTGGGTGACTGATTAATGGGGTTGGGGTTTCTTCCTGGGCTGATAAAATGCTTGGAAGTTGGAAAGAGGTGATGATTTCACAACATTATGGATATACAAAATATCACTGAACTATATATACTTTAACATAGTTAATTCTGTATTGTGTGAATTTTAATTCACTTAATTATAACCCTGTTGTGCGTGCGTACTCAATCTGACAGATATTTGAGTATGGACAGTGTGCCGAGCACTTTGGAACTAATGGGGATTCATCAGTGAGAAAGAAGAACTCACTCCTCTCCTTGTAGGGATTTTTATAAATCAGCCATGAAATCATCAGGGAGTGTGAGAAGCACTAGAACAGGGAGGCAGAGACAGCTGTGGGAGGGATGTTTGACCCAGATTGAGAGGCTCAGGGAAGGTTTCCTACAACAGTAACATCTAAATGGAATATAAAGTCACAAAGTGTACTCAGCACCCAGAACGTATCAGTCATCGATATAGGCCCTACGGATACAGCAGGGAACAAAGGACTATTAACTCGATCACAGTCCTTTCCCTCCTAAGCCTTACGTCCCTGTGTGAGTGACAAAAGGCAACAAGTAAATATAGTGTATTCCTGATAAACGCCTGGGAGGAAAATAAGGCAGGGCAGGCAGATGGAGAGCTGGGTGTGAGGAAGAAAGGTCCACGCGCTTCTAGACAGTTGGGGCAAGGCTTCCCTCACCGGCAAGTGGACATCTGAGCAGAAACCCGGGGTGAGGGAGGAAGCCAGGTTGCTGTCTGGGGAAATGGCGGTCTGAGCAGGTCAGAGCGAGGGCGAGACCCGGAAGAGGAAGTCCTAGCGGGCTCATGGAAAAACCAGGACGCCAGGGGGCCTGGCACCCAGTGAGAGAGAGGAAGAGGATGGGAGACGCCCTTGGGAGAATCCCTGTGGCCTTCTAACCCATAGGATGCTGGTTTGACTCTAAAATGGGAAGACTCTGGACAATTTTAAGCAGAGCAGCAATTTTAAAGGGTCTCTTCTAGTTGCCCTGCTGAGGATATCAATGCTAAAGGCACGTGTGAGGAAGCGGCAAGGTGGGTTAAGGAGCTGCTGCATTTACAGGCCCCTGGCTGGTTCAGTCAGGGGAGTGTGCGACTCTTGATTTTGGGGTTGTGAGTTTTAGCTCCACGTTGGGTGTAGAAATTACTTAAAGGTAAGATCTTTACAAAAATAAAAGAAAAAGAAAGAGTCTGTTGCATTGAATTGGGCAAGAGACAAAGGGTGGTTTGGGCCAGGTACAGATACCCAGGTTGTAAGAAATAATTAGACTCTGGACGGATGTTCTATAAAGTTGGAACCAACCATTTCGCTGATGGATTGGCTGTACCTAGTGAGAGGTGGGATGATACCAAGGGTTTGGGCCTCACTGAATGGGGTGGGGGGCGGAGCTGGCATTTGCTGAGATGTGGGAGACTGCTGGGAGAACGGGTTTGCTGGACGGGAACCAGGAATTAAGGTCCTGGACTTGTTAGGTCTGAGATGCCTCTGGGATGTCCAAGTGGTGATCCTGAATAAGAAGAAGTTCATGTTCTCAGTCTGAACTGAGAGACAGCAGCGAGCAGATGGTATCGGAGCCAGGAAACGGAATGAGATCACCTTAGCCGCGAATTACCCAATGCTTGAAAGTCAACTAAAAAACAGACAGCCCCAAGCCTTACAGTAAGCAGATCATTTATGTGGGGAGGGAAGCAGTCATTACGAAGCTTTTCACCAGACGTCTCAGAAATGGTTCAGGAAAGAGAGTCAACGCATATGGACAGACAGGAAAGACACCATTTCTCCAGAGGCAGATAGGGGCTGATTTAACAGGGAGAGGCCTGACAGTCATTGATCACAGCTTGTTTGTAACAGATTTCGGGGAAATTGGGTACTTCACAAGAACAGTATCCCCGCTCAGGAAAGCTGGGAGCACAGAACGGGTTGCCTATGAATTTGTTCTATTTGCTCCATTTCATTTTCTTATTTTGAATAAGCACATGTATTTCTAGTAGGACAGTGGACTATATAGCATGAGAATTTCATTTTTTTTTTCACTCTTTTCAACTAGCAGAACGGCATGAACCAGGCCAACTTTTGTTGTTGGACGGACTGGTTTTTCAACAGGGCTCGATCTTCAGACAAGACATAGGTATCAATGTCCCCAAAGGCTCATTCCCTCCTCTAGCTCCCTGGATACCAGCAGACCCTTAGGACAGAGGTCCCCTCTGAAATGCACCTGAGGACCCAACGTGCATTTGTAACACTATGCTAATGCTGGCAGAAGTGTCCCTTCCTGTTCTCGTGTGCAGTAGCTCTTTCTGTTTACCCACAGGTTATTATTGATGTGTTTGTCTTGCTACTTTTTCTTTGGCTCTCACTCACCCCAATTCCCAATGACTGACCCAGAACGCCCACATTTACTGGTAACCTTGTTCAAGTTAGACTCTGCGTTTCATAATCTATGACGGCTAACACTTGGTTCGGTTTGCTAATGCACCTAACCTGACTGAAGGCGCTTGGGCAAAGAGCTCTGAAAGGACTATTAACTGCATTTATTCCTCTCCTGGGGCAAAAAGCTTCCCTTTCCTTTGGGACAATATCCTTGTCTTCAGAACCAGGTCTGATTCCCAGCAAAGCTCCCCCAAATTCTGACCACTATTGTCAGTTGTTAGTGGCTACTCATAACACGACCTGCTCTGACGAGGCCAAGCATACATACGTCAGGATTTTGCTAGCCTCTGCCTGGACTGATTTAAGGACAGTGGAGAGGCTCCCTTGCAGAATTCTCTCCTGGACCACCTAAGCCCGGCTCCCTGAGACGCCACCACTACTGAGTCACGTCTGTGCGTGAAGCGTTGCCTTCCGGTAAACATTCTTCGGAGAGGTATCATATTTAAGTCAGTTGGTAGTCAAGGCGGTGGGAGGGGAGACAGCAAGGAGAGGAAGAAGGAAGAGAACCCCAGTACAGGTGGGAACATAAGACTTTGTGTGCTGAGAGCTTTGTTAGGACTGCATTGCAACATCAGTGCAAACAGAGCAGGTAACAACTAGAGAGGAGGATTCTGGTATGGCTCGAACCTACAGACTTGTGCCAAAGGTAGGCTTATTCTTACTTAGAGGAAGCTTCATAGATAAGTGCTGATTGTAACTGGCCTACTAATTCATATAAAGGAGAGTGACTCAGCTGTGGCCAGACCTACCCGCTCTCCCAGGGGTTACTGGCGATAACTGGAGGTATTTTCGGTTGTCATCATTGGAGGGGGGCAGGGGCTGCTGCCATCGAGCTGGTGGAGACCAGAGATGCTGCTGAATGTCCTAAGAAAGGCAGGACAGCCTCTCCCAGAAAAGAACCCTCTAGCCCCACATGTCCAGAAACCTTCTTTAGGGTTAAAGGCAAGTAGCCAGCAGTGTGGAAATGACAGGACCCTAACCATAGTATCTTCTGGTTATATCTTACAGAAGAACGGGAGGGCACAGATGTGAAGCATGAAAGCAAACCACGGCCCTTAGGCGGTGCTCACCTTCAGAAAGCTGTTGTAACGTTCAGCCCCAGGATCTGCTATTCAAGAGCTGGTTTTCGGTCCCTGTACTTGATACTTGTTGCCATTTCAGTAGCCAGAAGGCTGTGAATCCGAGCCAATTCCTTTCAGGAGGTGCTAGGCCCCTGTTCCAGTGATATGTCTAATCAGTGAGTTTTATGGGAGAAAATTTCTTATAAATAACTTAATCGATGTCTCCTGAAAAGTGGCAAAAATGCTTTCGTTCCTGTTCCTAATTGTTCCAGCCCAACTCATGGTGGACATGTGCCCCGGGAGGCCATCTTCTCCCCTGCCTCTCCCTCCCACTCCCTCCTTCCCAAGAGCCAGGGCTGCTGTGAACAGGTAGAGAGGGCCTGCGTCTCTTACTTCCCTTCAGTGACTGACACCCTCTAATGGCGACTCATCCTCAGGAGACACGTGACCTCACAGGAAGTCTGTGGAATCACAGGGTTTTTCCCTTCCTCCCTCCACGTTGGCAAAGCCTCTCCGGATGTGAAAAGTAGCAAACACAGTCTGGAAATTTCACTAAGCGCGCTGTTTGTCTGAAGGTAAGTCTGTGTCCGTCCTGAGGGCCCACCTGGGAAAGGGGAGAGGTGTCCTAAGAGGCTCCTGCTCTGGAGGGACCCCGCGGGGTGAGCCATCGTCACCTGCTACTCTCTGACTTAGGGAGGACCCTAAGAAGAAAGGTGTTGCAGTGTGTCCTGACCCCAAACCACAGATACCCTTTAAAAATGGCCTCAGCGGGCAATCCTCTCCCCTGCAGATTCTTCCTCTGGTTTCTGTCCATCAGTTGCTTCTTCCCCTTCCCACTGAGGCTTCTAGATCCCTATTTCATATCTTCTTACACACGGCTGCTGAAACCCACATTAACAGTGGAAGGCTGTTTCTCCTCTAGTTCCAGGAAAGCCCCGTAGAGCCCCCCGGGAGCCTGCTGTCAGCCCTCCTGTATTCTGACCCTGATTATATGAGTCCCTGGAATGCACCCTCTCAGCTAATGGAGGCATCATTTTCTGCAGTCACGATCCCTTTCCAGGAGACTCTGGTTTCAACCTGATTGGAACCTCACTGGTGTCTGGAGGATAAAAGAGAAATGTTGCTGAGCAGTGAAGAGAACATGTCCAGACCTCCAGCTAGAGGCAGAAGAGGAAGGGGGCGGGAGGGAACCAGACTATCTTGGTTCTTGCAGTAGAGATATAGAAGCTGGGAAACATCTCCTCTGTAACAACCGGCCATGGCTCGCTCCCTTTTATTCTCCTTTCCATAAAACACTCACAGAAGAAGAAGAAAAAAAAATTAAGCCCCCTCTATTCTCCCTGGCTTGTATTCCTTTGGCTGAATTGTGACAAGCCACTGATTTCTACCCTCTAAATTATTTAAAATTCCACCTTCACACTAGGATTGGAAAATCAATCTCCCTGATTAAAAAGGGACCAGCTTCCCATTTCCAAATGTGTCATTAATCTTTTAATTATGTCTGGTTACAGACAGCACGAGTCTTGAAGAAACGGAGAACAGCACTCTGGGCTAACTGAGTTCAAAAGATCGAGACGCCCATCAGCCTTTTTGCTTAACTACCTGGCATCGCTAGTGTCAGGTGGGGCCATTTCCGGAAATGCCACCGGAAGACTAGACTCTTAATATACTCCGACGTCAGTGTCCTCTGCAAAGTTTTGTTGTGTGTCATCTCTCAACTGAGTTAAATATTCTGGGACTCACTGGAGATTTTGCAGGTAGAAATGCCATTCTAATCAAAAGCACGGGGGCAGGAGAACATCTGGGCTCTGGCCTGAGGCTTCAACCCAAACCCACCATCAGAAAGAAGGCCAGGGGCGCCTGGGAGGCTCAGTGGGTTAAAGCCTCTGCCTTCGGCTCAAGTCAAGATCCCAGGGTCCTGGGATCAAGCCCTGCATTGGGCTCTTTGCTCAGCGGGGAGCCTGCTTCCCCCTCTCTCTCTGTCGGCTTCTCTGCTACTTGTGATCTCTCTGTCAAATAAATAAATAAAATCTTTAAAAAAAAAAGAAAGAAAGAAGGCCAGCCAGGGTCACCCAGCCAAACGGGTACATTCGTTAATGGACTCTGGGTGCCAAGATTTTTGGAAGAGGAATTCCAGTCACTTCCACACCCAATTCTTTCAAGACGGCCTCCCCCTAGTAAGGGAGATGAAAAACAGTCTCCAGGACACTTTTTAAAATGTAAGCAATGGCTACTGAGTGCAAGACAAGGAGGGAGGGATCCAGGTAGGACTTAAAGTGGTTCTGGGAGAAGTCGTGTATGATGTGCTTTGTTTGAAAAGGCAGTGGAGTCTGCGGACACACGGCCCGAAAAAACAAACCAAAAAAAAACCAAAAACCCAAAACCACTTTAACCCAAAGCAAAGCCATGCAGGCAGTGAGTCTCAACTCTGTATCCTGAGGACCGTCTGTAGAAATCCCTGCTGGCTAGTCAGCCTGCTTGAACACTAGAAACCACTGTTTGCAGATATCCTTGCCGTGCTCTCAACGGCGCTGTAAATCTCACTGCCTCTTTCCCCGGGGTCCAGGGGAGAAAAAGCACCACATTGGGCCCTTCCAAGTCCAGTCTAGACAGAAACCGGATCAGAGGCTCCAGGCAGACACCTCAGAGCTGAAGCAGCGGTTCCCTCCCTTTAAGTCTGCATGGTTGGTTGTTTGGGCATTGTTGGAAAACACCGGCACAGCTGACGCACAGGCAAGAGGAGAGATTTGCCGGGAAGGTTCTGCGTTAGCGGCCAGTCGGCCTCAGCCCAGCCCGTCGGGCAGGCTTTCCTCATCTGGTCCAGGCAGGGGGCCGGTAAAGCCCCCCGAAGGTGGCCTGCTCCGTGGTCTTGCCACCCTGCACTTCTGATAAAGGGAATCTGTATAACTCTTGAGCTGAGAAGGCCTTATCTAGCCTTGGGTGCCAAGAGCCAACACCCGAAATCTCGGAGAAGTAACGAAAACTTGCATTCTTTGAGGCTATTCTGAAAGAGATGACTTAACTCACGTTCCCTCCAGAATTATTCAGATCTCTGCCCTGGATGCCTCAAAAATCTAACCCTGACCTCATGTAGACACCTCATTTGAGCTGACCGCAGTGATGGAACGGCCTGATACTTTCCCTTACAAAATGGACTTGCAAATGTTGTGTATTCATGTCCTTAAGATTTTATTTTGCATTTGCTTTGTCTCGAGCCCTACATTCTTCTCTGGAGAACACACTGGATCTTTTCCTTTGGGACCAGAAGGACCATGAGCTGAAAGCATTGCCCTCTGACCTAACTTGATTTAATGGTAAAGGCCAGAACGGTGAGTCAAGATAAACCATCAAACGTTCATTAGATGTCTACACGGGCCACGCGATGGGGGGTCTAGGTATAAATACACAGAGACAGCAACAAATATTTAGATTCCTAGGTATAGTTAGAGAGTTTAAAATCAAGAGAAACAGGGGGCACCTGGGCGGCTCAGTCGGGTAAGCATCTGCCTTTGACTCAGCTCATGATCCCAGGGTCCTGGGATCGAGTTCCGGGTCAGGCTCCTCGCACAGTGGGCATCTTCTTCTCCCTCTCCCTTACCCTACTGCTCTGCCTACTTGTGCTCTCACTCACTCTGACAAAATACATAAATAAAGTCTAAAAAAAATAAATAAAATCAAGAGGAACCTACTAAAATAACAAATACAAGATAAAATTTTAAAAAATTTCAAAAGAGAGGAAAGCCAATTTGTGCGAAAAAGATAATAAATTTCCTTTTAGGTCTATTGATTATGGATTTCCTAAGAGGTGGAAATGAGTGTGCAGACTGGTTGTCGTTAGCATAGAAGTCATCATCAGAGCCCTGGGAGAGATGAGATGGCCCTCGGGGGAGGGGAGGGAATGAAAGAAGAAGACCTGATCAGCATTAATATTAATTAGAGACTGTGAAGAGAATCAAAAAAGCAGAATAAGCTCCAAGAAGTCCTCGTAGGAGAGCGTAATCCAAAGAGGTTTCAGAGAGCCCAGTGTGGCAGAGAGCTCTGGAGACACTGTCGGATAGGAGCCCTTTGATGGGCAGGTCCATTCCCGGCAAGGTGTGTGCGCAGAAGTGAGGAAGGCACGGTCTCAGCGCACAACAGACTCCAGCACCGCGGAGACGCCGGACCGGAACGGTGGCATTAAAACCCTAAACTGCACACGCCGATCACAGTAGCAGGCGGCATTCTGTGCTGGTCCAAGGGGTCCGCCCGCCGTCCATGGGGCTTCGACCCCCACAGGGAACAGACACGTGTGCTGCTCAGAGTGCTCACGGTAAGGATGCCACTGAGGCTAGGACTTATTTTTTGTTTTTGTTTTTATTTCTACATATAGCCCTGATACGATATAACTGCCACCTCTAGAACGTGACAAAGGATGGCTCAGCCAAATTCCACTCCCGCTTTCGCAACTAGAAGGGTGGATGGTAGACCTGAGCGGAAACTGCCCCCACCACCTCCCCCCGGCCGGCTCTGCAGAGGAAAGCTGCAAACACGAGGCGCCCTGCGAACACCTCCCTTCACCACCTCCTCCCGCCCTTTCCTCTCCTTCCAGAGCCTCACCGCTGAAGGCTCTCTTATCCAGGGGGCCGCTAGGAGACACGATTGCCAAACGGCCTCTTAAACTAGGAACAGAGACACTCTGTTGCTTCAGTCCCTCTTTTATTTCGGGGCACCTCTGTATGTTCTGTACCACAGTGTACGTAAGCGGGGTTGGATTGCAAGCGCTGCTGGGGTGCTTAAAAATCACATTAGTGTTCCTTGGTTCTATTTGCAGCACAGCGGAACACGTAATCCAGGAGCTCAGAAAAGAATGGTGGTTTATTAGGATCAGCAAATAGTGAAGGAAGTGCCGTCTAAAGGAAGAAAGTGGCAAATAATGATTCACAGAGCAGGAAAATACCTCAGCGTGTGGAATCCAAACAGCCTTTTATTTATTCATTCATTGAATAAATATGCACTGGGTGCCAACTTCATGCCCGGCATTGCACGAAGGGTGGGATTACATGTAAGAATAGCATATGTTCTCTGCATTTGAGAGGATCCCTGTCCAGTGGGGAAGGAAGAAAAAAAAAAAAGTAAGATCTCCCGTTCATTCTGCACCTAGTTCCCATCAAGAACGGCCCTCGGCCCTTTGTCTGGTTTTGTGTGTGTAACGTGTGAGTTAGGTATTATCTCAGTCTGGCACGGTAGGAGATTTAGGTCTAGCAAGATCAGGTAACTTGACCAAAGTCATGCTGCTAAGACGGGGAGCTCGCACGTGGCTCCCACAGCTTCAGGGTCCATGCTCTTGGCAATGCACCACGGGACCTCCTTGAAATGAACGAGACCTTCAGCCTGCCCTCAAAGACTATGCAGGCCTGTTCACAAACAATAACAACATGATCGCGAGATTACAGAATCACACTCAAGGCTTACCCGGGACTCTTTTCAGCATTGTGAAGCACTTTTGAACCTAGACATGCTACTGGATCAGCTCTGAAGGGGAAAGCCTGGGGAGTCTCCAGAGGTGAAGATGCATGGAGAGCGTCTGTCTGTCTCTGGTGATGCTTCTGTAAGGAGCAGAGTCTGCGAGAATATAGCGTCTATTTGTCTCTCTCTGTGAATCTAGCTATAGCATATGGCTATGTGTCTAAGAGCACACAGCTATATGGACTGATTTCTAACTTTCACACGAGCCAGAGCCTTGGACTCCTAACAGGAAGAGCATCAAGAGAACAGAAGCTAGGTACTTTATCACTTTCAGGGGAATGGTACTCCCGCTGCACTGAGTACATACTTCTAAACCAAGATGAATTCCATTGCTTGGTAATTACCTGTTTGCTTGTTAGTCTCTCTCACTAGACTGTGAGGCTCTCCAGCCTAAGGACTCTGTCCCATTCACCGTATCTCCAGCTCACGCGCTCTTTACTAGTCTTAACAGGTGATCCTTTGATCCTTAATGTGTTTATTGAAAGAAAAAAGAAAACTACAACTCTTCTGATTTCTCGTTTTGTTGCTTTTGCTTTTAAGTTTCTTTGCCAAAGTATGTGCTAAATCCTAGGCGAATGGTCAACACAAAGTGAATAGGGCCAAACCTGGTCCTGGCCTTAGCCTTGTTGGTACATCCAACTTTAGCGTATTATTAGTTCAATTTATAAGGGAAGACAGTCCTTGAAGGTATCAATACTGGAATCAATGATATGTTAATCTGATTTTATTTATCAGGACATTAAGGCCCAACATTCCTTAAAAAGTAGACTATAACTAAGGGGGCCTCAGTGGCTCAGTCAGTTAAGCATATGACTCTTGATCTCAGGGTCCTGAGTTCAGGCCCCACACTAGGCTCCACTCTGGGAGTGGAACCTACTTAAGAAAAACAAAAAGCTATAACTCAGAAATAATCATCAATTAAATGACAAAGTTCATGTTCATTTTATATACATATTCAGCTCCACTCCCTCCTGGAAACCCACTTAAGTGTCAGTAAAAGAGTGCAGGGGGCACCTGGCTGGCTCAGTCAAGGAGCATGGGACTCTTGACCTCGGGGTCATGAGTTCAGGCCCCATGTTGGGTGTAGAGATTACTTAAAGAAAATCTTAAAAAAATATATATATAAAAGTATAAACCTACAAGAATGAAAAGAACAGCGAAGACGACAACAGTAGACAAGAATGTCAACAAATGCCTACCTTATGCCAGCTTTTAGAGTAATGATAACAGTCCAGCAGAACACAAAAGGCTGGACTCTAGGCCTCCCGTAGAGGCGACCCAATAAACAAGCCAGTCATCCTTCAGAACTTGGAGGGCTCAGGACCTGGAGGCATGGGGCCCACAGAAGGTACTGGCATGAAGTCAGCAGTGGATTGAAAGTCTATGTAAACAGTTAGCTCCTTAGGTCTACCTATCATCATCACCTCCAACCCCCAGAGAGAGTTGACTCGTTCGAAACAAGACAGGCTCAGGACCAGGGGCCCAAGGCACAGAAGAGAGAACAATAGGGGCTACTAGCAAAAGTCTGACCATCAAACTATTTTAGCTTCCTTTTTCCACCTACTACCCACAGCCAGGCTTGTAAGACCTAGGGAGATATTTGGAAGATCTTTCTGTGGAGAAATTAAAGGGTATTAAGGAAAAACACTGTAGAATTCAGAGGTATTCTAATAAAAATGCTTGCTCACTGCCCTGTAATTCTATAGTGAGTCCCTCATTCAGTGAGCCTCACATGTGCACACAGAAAATTCATTTAGCATGTGATTCCCTCACAGCCAAAGATCACAAGATTTGAGGGACCACCTCCAGCATGAAAGACAAGAGACAAAACAAGCAACAGAAATCAAAAAATCAGAGGGGAGAAAGACAATACAGGGATTAGGAGAATACTTCCAATAAAATGTGATGAATTTTCACAGAAGTCAGAAAACATACTGCATCCTTGCAATAGCAATCTTAGAATATGAAAGAGTCTTTGGAAATTAAAAACATGAGCTCTGGCATTTAAAAAAAAATCAATAGAAAGTTGGGGAGTTGAAGTAGATAAAAGTCTTCCAGAAAGTAAAACAAAATGATAACATGGGCATTAGGAGAGAAGAGAAAAGAAAATGTGAGATTAATCTAGAGGACTCTATAGATGCCCAATACAAGTTCTAGAAGAGAAATGGGGTTGGGAAAGGGAGAAGAAAGCAAACTATTGGAGAAACAATATAGGAGAATTTCACAGACCAGAAGAATATGGATCTTTAAAGGGACCACTTAATGCCTAACACAATAAGTAGGAAAAGACTCAACCAAGAAATATCATTTTGATGTTTTAAATTCAGAATGAGAATTATTTTTAACCTAGAATTCAAGTTTCAGCCAAACTACCAAAGCCAAACTAAACCAAAACAAAACAAAACAAAAACAGGGTAGAATAAAGACATTTTCAGGCAGGAAAATTCTCGGTAAATTTACCTCACATGCACTCTTTCTCAGGAAGGGTGTGCCACCAAAATGAGGGAATAAAGCAAGAGAGAAGAAAACATGCAAACCAGGAAGGAGAGCCTCCAACACCAGAAGGAGGTGGAGAGAATCACTGAGATGATGACAGAGAGAAGTTGTGGGATAGCAGTGGATACAGCAGCCCAAAAGAAACACCTATCCAGGTTGGAAAAAGGGAGGAAATGGCCCCAAGAAGGAGGTGGTTAGATTCTAATAGATTATATGTTCTATATTACTATGTGGAAAGTTTTGGAGAGACTGTTGGAACTTGTGGCAAAACTTAAGGACAGTTTTATACAAAGCCAGGCTGATGAAAACAAGGCAATTATTAACTCCAAGAAAAACAAAAAGCTGTACAAGAAAAGAAAGGTAATTACAGTGTAGTGTTGGCTCAGTAGAGAACATTATTTATGTAGTTATAATAATATAAACCTTGAATATTGATTTGACCAAAAAGGGGAACAAGAGGAAGCAGTGTTTTGGGACAGCAGACTTAAATCCTCCCCAACTGTCATTCACTAAATAATGATCAAGTAGAACACACTTATTTATTACCTAGAAATATGTAGATAAATACCAGAAGAACTACTAAAATTAATTAAAAGTAGCTACCTGCAGGAACTGATGGTTGAAGGGGGTAGAACAGGAGAATTGCTGTGAGTGTTTTCCTTTGTATTAAAAAACTCTTTATTAATATTTGATTCTTAAAATGTATATATTTATCTGGATAGTTTTTAAAAACAATAAGCTGCTATAACTGATTCTAATGAGGCTTATGGTCAACAAATGAGACATATTTTTGCCCTCACAGATCACACAATTTAAACACAAACCCCGGAAAAACCATATAGACTATTTTCTAACCTAAAGAAGCCAAGGAGAGTTCAGAACCAATCTGGATGCATTTGTTGCTTCCTCTCTTCATCCATCTGTAGAAATTCTTAAAGTGTTAAAAAGTGGCATGAGTAGATACTCCCATATTTTTCCAAGATGTTTAAGAGATTAATTGCGAAACCTTCACCACAATCTGGAGTGAATATTTCTGCACCATACCACTTGCTAACCAAGGCAGAGAAACCAACTGATGTTGGGAGAATTTGTGGTATCTTTTTATCAGAGTAGAAGTTCAGAGAAGGCACCATGGATCCATGGGGTCTGAGCCAAATCTTCAAGCGTAAGAGACGTGAAATTTGGTAAATAGGAGAGAGTTGTGTCCCTGATTCGAACAGAACAGCTTGGAAAGGAGTAAAGTTGTAGGTCAAATCGAGAGTCACAACGGCCCTGGGGGGTTCTCAGAAACCTGCAAGGTTTGGAAAAATAAGACACTGACGAGTCACAGAGAATGTAACCTGCTAATTCATCCCCAAACCGCAATTTCTTCCTCCCAGCACAAATCCCTGATAGACCAATAAAGACTTTTTGCCTAAAGAGCCATCTCCACAACCAGGCAATAGCTAGCTTCCTTATGACAATAATAACGTGTTAATGACTTTGATAAGAGAAGATACATATCATTATCACCTCTTAATTACCTTGTGGGCAATGGGAAAGCAGCTGTGGAATACACAAATCAAGGAGCCCGGGGAGGAAGTTTCCCATAAAGCGGTCCCTGTGATCGTTGATTTTGTACCATTCTGCTTCCATTAACTATCTTCTTCTTTTTTTTCTTTAAAAAGATTACCATTAGTCAAGAAGAAAAGTACAGGCTTGCTGTTGATTTGGTTTCAATTACAGAGTGTTTACCTCTAGGAAGATCATTTCCTTTGGGTTTAGTGTTTAGGTTCATTGTTGATAGCCCTCTCCATCTTCACCTTCGTGGGACACAGTCCTACACATTTATTTGGCAAACCAAGAGCCAGGAGACACTTGGTAGGGCTGTGATTCCTTGAGAAGTAGGCAAGCTCCATTTTTTTTTTTTATTTGCTATGGCACCCAGCGCAATGTGGTATCTGGAACTGCCCAACAGTAAATGCCAAAGAAAATACATATGTTTATCACAGGGATTCTACAGTTTTTGCTATTTGGGCATGGACATGGCTTTGAAATCCCTATTAACACACTGTATGTGTATGGACCAATTGAGAGCACCTCTGTGTTCCACACCACCACCAGCAAACTTCTTAAGCAGGAAAGGGATCACAACTTGCTCCCACATCCCACATCTTTCCAGGTAAAGGGAGGGATGGCTTTGATTCTTAGTTACATAATGCTTTTCAAACTCTTGCCCACCTTCTATACATGTGGGATGTGGAATCCCCAAAACTTCAGTCCTGAGGTGTCTTTTCCCCCAAAACTTGTGCAACTTTCCCCAGATTCTTGTGCAATAAATCAATCCACTCCACACAAAAGGCGGCATCGACTTTATATTCTCTTTGCAATATGCTCTCTGGGAGTTGAAGGTTACCTGAAAACAATTCCCATTATCACTCCAGAATTCCTGTCTTAATGTTATCAAGCCCTCGATGGAATTATTTTTCAGCTGTATAAAATTCTGACCCAATTCCCCGTTCATTTTTCACTGTTATCGGCTATAATATTTAATGTTTCCGTGACAACTTATTTCAATTTCTCTCTCTCTGCAGATTGGCAAAATCACTGTCCACAGGAAAGACAGAAAGGAGTTGGATAGAAAGAGAAAGAAAGAAAAAGAGAAAGTGAGGAAGAAAGGAAGGAAGGAAGGAAGGAGGAAGGAAAGAAAGAAGGAAAGAAACTGGCCTGTGAACACACTGAATTGGAAATATTAAAATGTTCCTTGCTAAAGCTCGTCTTGCCTTGTTATTTTTATTTTTACAGATTTTATTCTACTTACAGTTTCTGGCCTAGAAGTAGAGGAGTCACGGAGTTCTTTATATTCATGGACCCAGAGCAATCTAAATCAAGATGATCCCTCAAATATGAAGTTATCATAAAACCGCAAATGAGCAGTGGGCCACGGAGATGACCACAGATCCCGTTATTTGGACGGGATAAAAAGAGATTAGATGAAGTGCCTTCCAGATTAACAGTCCACCCTGCTTTTCCTGTAGTCATTCTGCATCATGTGTCTCATTTTCCGAAGTTCAATGGGGCATTTGAATTTTGTGAAATCAGTTCCCTGGGGGTTGGCTGATATCTAGGCCTCACACATCAGCGGACCTAGAGCCGCTCCAGCCTCCTTCCCTCACAGCTGCTGCTGCCAGGCACACCCTTTACGTCGGTGAAGGGAGGAGAGCGAGAGAGAAGGCAGAGACAAGGCCCCTTTCCCTTCCCCCCTACCTGTGACGGCCTCCTTAGCTTTACCCAGCACCCACCCCCCAGCCTCACTCTCCAAAAGCCCCTGATGCTGCTATTTCTCTGTTCCAGAAACCAGGCCTCAATGGTGCTCAGAGGCTGGGATTTTACTAAAACAAACAGTAATTTTTACTGTGGACGGTGGTCTTTGGGAATAACCTGCTGTCGGGTTTGGTGAGCTCGTGCATTGATCTCTGTCCCTGTTGAAGCCGAAGACGAAGGGGAAGGCTGCAGAGCCCAAGCTGCTGTGTTTGCTCTGAGGACGCCAAAACAGGGGAACTGTGGGATCGAGGCAGAGAGGAGCCCCTGTTTCTAAACGGCAGGCAGGTGAAAACCGGAAGTCAGAGAACAGGTCAGTGGGCAGGGGACAAGAAGCCGCCTGCAAGCTCACGGGGCTTCAAGCAGGTGTGTGAGTAGGTGGGTGGGGCGAGCAGACTTCGGTCAGGTGCACCGGTCCCCTGGCTCTCCTATTCCTTCCTCCCCCTTTGCACACTTTCCCTCTATTGCCTTTCCTTTACCCACCCACTGGAAACTACCAAAGAATGTGTCCGGAACTTTCTGAGAGGGTCTACGTCCGAAGTGTCTGTTCTACTGGCCCTACAAGCGGTCAGAGGGAAAGCCAGGGTGCTGCGCTCTGACGTCAGACTGAACAGTTCTGAATCCCAGCTTTGTCACTTACTTGCTGAGTGGCCTTCCTTCCCCTTCTGTCTCCATTTCATAACTCATCTGTAAATTGTCCAGAATAGCCCAGTGGGTTGCTGCGATAATGAAAAGTGACAATAGAAGAGACAGCACAGTAGCCATCTATGTTAATATTAAACAGTATCTAATTAGTATCTCATAGTAACAGTAAGCTCTCAATAAATACTGAACTTATTTTACTCATAATTGTCATTACTACACACGGAGGTACTTTACATGCACTCTCTCTCTTTTTTTTTTTTAAAGATTTTTATTTATTCATTTGACAGACAGATCACAAGTAGGCAGAGAGGCAGGCAGAGAGAGAGGAGGAAGCAGGCTCCCCACTGAGGAGAGAGCCCGATGCGGGGCTCGATCCCAGGACTCTGGGATCATGATCCGAGCCGAAGGCAGAGGCCTTAACCCACTGAGCCATCCAGGTGACCCTGTACATCTCTTTTTTTAAGAAAGATTTTATTTATTTATTTTAGAGAAAGAGAGTGGGGTGGAGCAGAGGGAGAGGGAGAAAGAACCTTGAGCAGGCTCCACACCCAGCACAGAGCCCGAGGTAGGGCTAGATCTCACAACCCTGAGATCATGACCTGAGCCAAAACCAAGAGTTAGGAACTTAATCAATTGAGCCAACCAGGCACCTCAACATACACTATCTCTAATCCTCTCAACAACCCAGGAACGGGTAGAATGTCCAAGAAAGTCCAGAAGTTGGTGAAAAAGCATCATCTCTCAGATTGCTTTTCCTACCAAGGGAATGATCCAGAAACCTTTTGTTGCATGACTTACCTGCATTTCAAGATGAGAAAATGTGCCTGTGGTACACAGAGCTCTCTTAACCTTCCCCCAAGTTCTCCTCCCTCTTCCTTGAAACTTCATTCCCAGTTACCATGGGAGAGGCGAGATGATCACTTATCCCAGTGCAGTTTGCATGAAGGGAATAGGGAAAGAGGGTGCCCCCTCCTGCTTGAACAGTAGGGTACGGGGAGCACAGAGAAGCAGGTAAGTGGGGCCAGGTTGCCATGGTCTCAATGTGCAGATTTAGGGCTCTACTGCTTTCTGAAAAAAAATCATTTTCATCTGGTTAGATTTTATAGCGTTAATATTACGCTGTGCTAAACTTTAGGTACATAGTAGATATAACAGGCTTTCATGTGCTAGCCCAGGGACATAACCACGATGCAAAGTTGCTGCAATTAGAAAAACGTGTCCTAAATTTCCAAAGAATATTCTTAGCAATGAGCTATTAGGACATAAGTGGTATAATCTGCAAACTACCTATATGATTTTAAGTCAGCCTTAGTCGTTTTCTTCCTAAGAATTTCCAAAAATCATTGCAATTGAATCAGTAGTAGATAAGCCTTAGTAACAACCTGTGTTGACCTTACGGGACTGCAAAGCTGTGACCCTCAGAGGGAGGCAGGTGCTCTCTCAGTACTTGAAAATTTTTTCCCAGTGTCATCTTCGTACTTTGTATCACTATCACCAGTGAAGAGATTTCAACTCTCCAGGAATATGGAAGTGAGGGAAGGAAGGAGGAAAGGAGGGAGGGAAGGGGAGGAGAGGAAGAAAAGAATGAATGGAGGAAGGGGGAGAGGGTGGGAAGAAGAAAGGAAGCAAGGAAGGAAGGAAGGGCCTGTGAAAGTGATTCTCGCTCTAATACAGCAGATCTTCTTTGCCCATCTATTAGCTGGATTTAAAAGTTCCAACTCTAAGATTCTATGAATTATTGAACACCTATTAGTGGACTTAGCAGTCCGATGGTTACTGGAGGAAAAGGAGAGTGAGGAGAGTTTAGCAAATAGACATTAGTCACAAAAGTTATCCTAAGGAGCTTACAATTTAATTGGGGAATTAAATTGAACACATGAAACAATCAAAGAACAGGAAGAACAGTCCATGCTAGCCCATAATTAGGCTCAAAATTACTTGTTACAGATGAAATTGGGAGGTCAGAGGGGAGGAACGGTAGTATGAGCTGGAGGGATCAGGGAAGATTTCCATGAGATTCAAGACTTGGGTTGCCGCCTGGAAGGATCACGAGGAAGAGCAACAGGCACGACTGTTTGGGGATCGTGGAGGCCAGCTTGGCTTGGGAGAGAACCTGGCAGGGTGCGGCGGAATCAGCAATGGCCTTGGAAGTCAGCCTCAGGAATTTTAACACAGGATGTGGTGGCAAAGAGAAGCAGGCTGGGAGGTTTTTGAGAAGGACTCCTTCCCCATTACGTCTCTTCCTCTTCCCAGTGGATGAGGTGACTTGCGTTGGTCAGAGTGACCCTGTGGGTGGTGAATTTCCGAGAACATGGCAGATGAAAGTGGCGGTGGCATCACCAGGCATCTCATTCTGGTTCCCAGATGGTGATAAATCTAGGCCAGGAAGCACCACGATTTCCCCAAGTTCTGTGACTTCACAGAAGTTGCAGGAAATGGGGTGGAGATGAGAAGAGAGAGTTTTTCCTCCACTGGCTCAGAGGGCGGTATTTTACAAGATGCATGTGGTGCTGGCTTAGAGGTGAGATGGTTTCCGCACGTGTGCCACTTCTCATGCTAGATAAGAGGCTCATTCAAGAAGTTATCCTCTTGGCAAAAACAGCTCAATGCTGGGTGATACCACCTTCCATCTTTCTAGATCATCTAGATTTTGTACAGATAGAAAATTTGTCTCTGATGACCAAACCTACACACACACGACGGTTTACAGAATAATGGCTGTCCGTAGAATAAATTCATCACAAATATTGAATGATCATTGTAACATCCTGATTATCTCAGAATAACTGTTTGAAGCCCTTGTGATATTCATAAAGTATCAGAGCTTTCATAAAATGAAAACATGCCATAAAGTAAATATCCTTCCAATTTTATGCAAATTACTCAATTTGAATAAAATAAATGTTAATTAAGTTTACATATGCAGATTAATTCTAACTAGCCATGTTTTCATACTTAGTTATTAACCACAGTTTTCTTTTTATGTCTCATCAAAATTAGGCCTATTATTTAGAAAATATTAACAAAAGAATGCTTTATATGCTTTAAATATCTATGCATTAAATATGAAATATTATGCAAATAAGAAAAAACACATTTGAAAACAATAAGAAATAATTTTATGGAACATATTTTATGTTAATTTGAGATTTTACTTGAGATCAGAGAAACCATGTATATTTGTGCTTACTTTTTTTTTTTTTAAGATTTTATTTATTTGAGAGAAGGAGAGTGAGAGAGAGAGCATGAGAGCAGTGAGGGTCAGAGGGAGAAGCAGGCTGAGTGGGGAACCTGACAAGGGGCTCGATCCTGGGACGCTGGGATCATGACCTGAGCTGAAGGCAGACACTTGACGACTGAGCCACCCAGGTGCCCCTGTGCCAATCTTTGTGGTATATATTATATTATATTTCATATCTGTAGCCTACCATGTTTGTCTATATCTCCATCAGCCTGAGTCTTGGGATGATTTCTTATGTGAACAATAAAAGGGATCTTCTACCAATGAATAAAGTAGGCAAAAAAAATGTTTGGGGGAAAATACTGAGAAGCAAGTTTGATCTTTTGTTTTATATGCCAATGAATAATCATAGCAGTTTTAATTAATGTACCTCCTGCAGCCTAAGTACATTTCAAATCACATTTTCAAAAAACAAAGTAAGGGTCATTGCTTACAAAATCCGTTTTGCAGATAGAAGAAACTGATTGCAAGAATAAATGACTTGTTTGAAGACAGACCATTAGTAACAAATAAAGTCAAATCTGGCTGCCTTCACTTTAAGCTCAAAGTACTTCTTATTAACCTCATTTATGTCTGCTTCTGCCAGAGAGGATCTTACTCAGCCCAGAGAAGGGCTCACAAAAGGAAGACAAAGGATCTTAGGATAAGTCTCCCTAGCATTTCCTGCCTCTTTTAATTCATACAGGAAATTAAACCACTGGTTCTCAAATATGGTTGATCATTAAAATCACCCACAAGGCTTAAACACATGCAACAGGCAGGACCCACATCAGAGCTAATAAAATAAAATCTCTGGAGGTGGAGCCTTTTGAGACTTCTTTTTTCCAGAAAAATAACATATGTTTATTAATCAACCGCCTGACACATTTCCATATTGCTTTTTATTTCCTGTTTGGGTATGTCCTGAATTTCATAATCCTCTTTATTTTTTTGTCATTTCCATTTTCTATATTTTCTGGGCCCTCAGTCTTTTAAAAATCTCCTCCCAAAGAATTTTGATAATCTTGCAGGTTTGGAAGACAGATACTACTAGAAGATCTCAAGAACATTAAGTTTTAGAAAGAAAAAATTAAAGGGAAATAATCTGGGCTCAGGGTGTCTCACTCATCATCTTGGCTCAGAGCCAGAAGATTCATGAATGACACAACACAAAGGGAAATATATACAAAGAGGAGGAGAGCATTCTTACCCAGAAACAGGCCCAGCTACACTAGCTCAATATCCAAGTCTTACTCTGAGACCTGTTTTAATTCTCTAAATGGCAATCTTGAATGAAAAAAACACTCTCTACAGGAAAGAATGGCCATCAATGAAGTTTCTTTTATCCCCTTTGCTGCACACAGTTCTATTAACAAGTGTTATAACAGGACTCATTTAAAAAAAAAATGAAAACAACAAAATAAAACAACTAAATTACCAATTTACTATTTCTCCAGAATGCTGGGTAGGGAATTTTAATGAATCCAGCATTCTGATACACTGTAATTAGGATGTTTACCATTTCATATAATGTATTTAACAGTAAACATCTCCTGAATATAATGTTTTATGATAAACCAAAGAGAATGGTGGATGGTCAGTCATAACAAGTTCTTATTATGCAATTCCTTAGGAGCAAATGCACCCACACAAAATTGGGCACCACATGACCAAACAGGAATGTTTGTGTTCTATCTGCCTTTCCATCACAGCAAGCAAGAAGAGAGAGTCGACAGGGAGAAGGTGTCATGCATGGGTGCATGGGTGCCCACATATTCATTTAAACCATTGGGTGGCTTAAACAATAAACTTTTATTTCTCACAGTTTTGGAGGCTGAAATCCAAGAGTAAGACTTTGGCAGATCTGATGTCTGGTAGGAGCATTCTTCCTGATTTGCAAATAGCACTCTTACTGGTTGTATCTTCACATGGCTGAGAGAGTAAGCTCCAGTCTCTTTCTGTAAGGACACTAATCCCACTATGGGGCCTCCATCCTCATGACCTCATTTAAACATAATTACCTCCCAAACTCACCTGCACTCACATTGTGGGTTAGAGTTTCAACATATGAATTTTATGCACCGATTGAAATGATCCTAGAATTTTTATCCTTTATTTTGCTAGTGTGGTGTATCATGTTGATTTGCAGATGTTGAACCATCCTTGCATCCCTGGAATAAATCAGACTTAGTTATGGTGTACAATCCTTCTGATACATTGTTGAACTTGGTTTGCTAATATTTTGTTGAGGATTTTTATCTTTCTGTTTCTAAGGGATATTGGCCTTTGTTTTTCTCTTATTCTAGTGTCCTTGACTGATTTTGGTATCCATGTAATGCTGCCCTCGTAAAATGATTATGGGAGCATTGCTACCTCTTCAATTTTTTAGGAGAGTTTCAGAAGGGTAGGTATTAACCTTCTTTGAATGTTTGATAGAATTCACTGGTCAAGTGTCTTGGTCCTGAACTTTTGTTTGTTGAGAATATATTGATTACAGATTCAACCTCCTTACTAGTAATTGGTCTATTTAGATTTTATATTTCTTCATGATTTAGTCTTGGAAGACTGTATATTTCTAGGAATTTATCCATTTCTTCTAGGTTGTCCAGTTTGTTGGCCATACTTTTTCATAGGTGTCATGATCTTCTGTACTTTGGCAGTATCAGTTATAATGTCTCCTCTTTCATTTCTGATTTTATTCAAAATATTTTTTTTCTCTTTTTCTTACTGAGTCTGGCAAAGGTTTTCCAATTCTATCTTCTTAGCTCTTAGTCTCACTGATCTTTTTAATTTTCTTTTTAGTCTCTATTTCATTTATTTCCACTCTGATCTTTATTATTTCCTTCTTTCTACTAGCATGGCATTCATTTCTTTTTCTTTTACTAATTCTTTTAGATCGTTTCTTTGAGATTTCTCATTTCTTGAAGTAGGCCTATATCACTATGAACTTTCCTCTTAGAATTGCTTTTGCTTCACCTCATAGATTTTGGAATGTTATATTTCCATTTTCATTTATCTCAATGGAATTTTTTTCTTGGTTTTTCTTTCTTTTCTTGGTTGACCTACTGATTGTTCAGTAGCATGTTATTTAATCCCCACATATTCATGATTTTTCCAGTTTTCTTCTTATGATTGATTTCTAGTTTCATACTCCTGTGGTCAGAAAAGATGCTTAATATGATTTCAGTCTTCTTAAATTTATTGAGACTTGTTTTGTGGCCCAGTATATGATCTATCCAGGAGAACATTCCATGTGCACTTGAGAAGAATGTGTATGCTGCTGCTTTGGATGGAATGTTTTACATATATCTCTTAAGTCCATCTGGTGTAATGTGTCACTTAAGGCTGATGTTTCCTTATTGATGTCCTATTTCCTATTTGGGTGATCTATTCATTAATGTAAGTAAGGCATTAAAGTCTCCTACTATTATTGTATTGCTGTCCATTTTTCCCTTTAGGTCTGTTAATACTTGCTTTATAGGCTCCTATGTTGGATAAATAAGTATTTACAAATGTTATATCTTCTTGTTGAATTAACCCCTTTTTGTTATATAATGTCCATCTTTGTCTTTTATTATAGCCTTTGTTTTAAGGTCCATTTGTCTGACATAAGTCGACTTAGCCCAGCTTTCTTTTGGTTTCCATTTGCATGAGACATCTTTTTCCATTCTTTCACTTTCAGCCTGTTTCTCCTCCCATCTGGTGTGAATCTCCTGTAGATAAAATATAGATGGGTCTAGTGTTTTTTTCTATTTAGCCACTCTAACATTTTGATTGGATAATTTAGTCCACTTACATTTAAAATAATTATTTATAAGTATGTACTTATTGCCATTTTGTTAGTTGTTTTCTGGTTATTTTGTAGTTCTACCCTGTTCATTTTTTCTTCTCTTGCTTTCTTCCCTTGTGGCTTGATGACTTTCTATAATGTTATGCTTACGTTCCTTTCTCATTATATCTTTCATATATCTATTATAGGTTTAGGTTTTGGCTTTGTGGTCACTACGAGGCTCACATATAACAGCCTATATATATATATATATGTGTTGTATGTATATGTATACATATATACGTATATATATCTGTATTTACTTATATTTATATGTATTTGTATATATATAATACATATATACTAAATATAGATAAGAGCAGTCTATTTTAAATTGATAGCAAGTTAAGTTTGAATGCATTTTAAAACTGCATTTTTATTCTCTCCAACTTACATTCTATGTTTTTGCTTTCACATTTTTCATCTTTTCTTATTTTGTATATCCCCCAATTATAACTATAGTTATTGTTATTTTTACCACTTTGTCATTTAACTTTCATAGTCACTTTATAAATGATTAACTTACTTACTATATATTTACCTTTACCAATGAGATTTTTACTTTCATATGTTTTCTAATTACCAACTGGTGACCTTTATTCTCAGCTGAAAGAAGTCCTTTTAGCATTTTTTGTAAGCCCGGTTTAGTGGTGATGAACTCCTTTAGCTTTTGCTTGTCTGGAAAACTCTATTTCTTCTTCAATTCTGAAATAACCTTGCCAGGTAGAGTTCTCTTGGTTAGAAGTTTTTTCCTTTCAGCATTTTAAATATATCATGCCCCTGCCTCCTGGCCTACAGTTTCTGCTGAAAAAATCTACTGATAGTCTTACAGGGGTTCCCTTGAAGCTAATAAGTTGTTTTACTCTTGTTTTTAAGATTTTTCTCTTTAACTTTGTACATTTTATTTTACTTTTTAAATATCTATTTATCTATTTTGGAGAGAGAGTGAATGTGCCAGGGTTAGGGTAGAGGGAGAGAATCTCAAACAGACTCGCCACTGACTGGGGAGTCAGAGGTGGGGCTCAATCCCATGACCCATGAGATCATGACCTGAGCTGAAATCAACAGTCAGACACCCAACTAACTGAGTCACCCAGGCACCCCTATCTTTGGACATTTTAATTGTAATATGTCTTGGTGTGGGTCTTTTTCAGTTTATCTTGCTTGGAACTCTCTGGGATTCCTGAAACTGAATATCTGCTTCCTTCCCCAGGTTAGGGAAGTTTTCAGCCATTATTTCTTCAAATATATTTTCTGTCCCCCTCCAACCTCTTCTGCTCTGGGACTTCTATAATGCACATGTTACCCTGTTTGATATTGTCCTGAAGGTCCTTTAAGCTTTCTGAACTTTTAAACATTCTTTTGTTGTTGTTGTTGCTCTATTTGGTTGAGTTCCACTGCCTTGTCTTTCAGATCATTAATTCTTTCTTCTGTTTCATCTAGTCCGCTGTTGAACTCCTCTAGTGTATATTTCAGTTCAGTTATTGTATTTTTCAGCTCTTCTTATAATTTCTATCTCTTTGTTGAAGTTCTCTCTGCATCTGCCTACTCTTTTCCCCAATTCAGTGAGCATATTTATGACCATTTTTTAAGTCTGTGTCAGGTAAATTACTTCTCTCTGTTTCATCAAGTTTCCCCACTCCCTGATCCCCCAGGTTTTTATCTTATTCTTTCATTTGGGATGTATTCCTTTGTTTCCTCATTTTGCTTGACACTCTGTGCTTATTTGTATGTGTTAGGCAAAACAGCTATCTTTCCCAGTTTTTTTTTTTAAGATTTCATTTACTTATTTGACAGAGAGCATAAGCAGAGGGAGTGTCAGACAGAGGGAGAGGGAGAAGCGGACTCCCTGCTCACAGGGCTCGATCCCAGTACCACAGGATCATGACCTGAGCCAAAGGCAGACACTTAACTGACTGAGCCACCCAGGGGCCCTGTCTTCCCCAGTCTTAGAGAGGTGGATCTGTATAGGCAATGAAACTTATTATTTAACCTTGCCCTAGTTCTTGATTGTTTTCCCAGTTGTTTCGGACCTATGGGGTCCGGAAACACAATCCCCCATGGCTGCCAGGCTCTGTCATCAAGAGGCATCCTGTGTGTGGGCTGCATGTGCTGGCTAGCTCTGGGAAGGTGGGCTGCTTGCCACCACCTCCAGGGACCTGGGCAGCAGTGTGGGAGGTGGCACTCACCTACCACCTCTGATGAGCAGGTGCTAGCAAATTAGAGTGAGAGTGCAAAAACTGCCCACAAGCAGAGGCACTAGCAAGGTAGAGAATGTAACAGTGGTTCCTGCCAGCCATCCAACCCTGAAGAGACTTTGAACAGGCTTTTTCTCTCATAGATGCTTTAAAGATTATCAATGAATCTCCTTCACATACGGTCTGGGCTCTTTTCAAACTGTTGTTTTTGCACAGGGTCCTGGGACAAGTGAGTCTGCATGTGAGCTAGGAGTGGACTCAACATTTCTTATAGCCCTGTGGTTCTCCTGGATGTAAGCCCCACTGGTTTTCAAAGCCAGACGTGGTGGGGGTTTGCCTCTCTAGTGCATGTCCTAAGGGTTGGGGTGCTTGCTCTGGGTCACAAAACCCTCATTCCTCAAATGGGAGTTCTGAATTTGTAAGACACCGTAAGGGTACTTTGACACAATGGGGGCTAATGGGGGTTGGGTTTTTGATAAAAGTACACCTCTGCCTCTCCTACTGGTCTCAAGGCAGCGCTTTTATCCTTTGCTGTGGAGCAGCTGTTCGGCTAGTTCTCAGGTTCTTTTCAGGGGGAAATGTTCCGCGCATAGTTTTAGATCTGTTGAGTCCATGGGAGGAAGTGAGCTGGGGTTCTTCCTGTGCTGCCATCTTGAACTGCCTCCCCAAACTATGAATCTTGGCAGTCTACAACAGCCATCTTATCTTGTGCTAACAAGTGGCCACTGGCCACATGGGGCAACTGAGCTCTTGTCCAAGTTGAGATGTGATGTGAGTGCAAAATACACACCAGGTTTCAAGGATTTAGTAAGAAAATAAAAGCAAAACAACTACTTAAAATATCTCACGAATAATTTCTATCTTGTTGCATTTAAAATGATCCTTTGAGTATATATGGTTAAATTAAACAACATTACAATTTATTTTGCTAATTTCTTCTTACTTTCGTTTAATGTAACTACTAGAAAATTTAAAAGCGCTTCTGAGGCTCACACTTGTGAACTGCATAAACTTAAACAGAAGTGGTCAAGCCTGGTCCTTCTCAAATGGGAGTGATTTTTGGCCTCCGAGGGACAGGCAAATGTCCGGAAACATTTTTGTCACAACTGGAGAGTTTAAGTGCTATTGACATCTACCTGGTAGAGTTCTGGGATGTTGCTTAACATCTTATAACTCACAGGACAGCCTTCTTCCCATCACAAAGAATTATCCATCCAAAATGTCTAGCACCAAGGTTGATGAACCCTGATCTAGAAAGATCAATTAATAGAGTATAAAAGGAGCTTAAAGTGAGCGAGTGAAACATCTACAAATCTCTACCTATATGATGGGACATATATGATACAGTAATCTACAACCAGCCAACTACCATTTGCAATATAAAGGGTCTGTAGCCAGAAGTATCTTCACTGTAGCGAACAGACAGATGGTTACCAGAGGGAAGGGCGTGGGGGATGGGAGACACAGGTGAAGGGGAGTCAGAGTACACTTATCTTGAGCACTGAGTCATATACAGGCTTGTTGAATCACTCTATTGTACATCTGAAACTATTATAACACTGCACATTAACTACTGGAATTTTAACTGGAATTCAATTTTAACTGGAATTTTAATTGGAATTAAAATAAAATTCAAAAACCTAAAAGTCAAATAAATAAATAATTCATTTAAAAAATAACTAAGTGAAGGGCCGAAGGCCAGAAGCACTCCATGCATGTGGCGTGGGACAAAAGAACACACCAGCGCCCGTGACTCCTTCTGCCCCCTGGTTGTTCTATGTCACCAGCAAGTCACTTAGGAAGAACAGGAGGGTGCTCTCACGACCCTAATAGATGGTGTGAAGCTGTGGCCTGTACTCGCGGGTATGAATATTCACAACATACTTGCACAACAGGTCTCGTTTGGTCCCATGTTGAAGACCACAGTACTTACCATTCAGACCCGTTGCTCCCCTCTATAACAAGGATTTCAGATTTCAAAATGACCGAAGTTCTTAGGTAAGTGGTTCATCCTAGCAAATTTTATTCCTGCCTTAAGGTGCCACGTATTTTAGAGACGTTAAGAAATAGGCCCAAATCGGTCCGAACCCGGTGACATTCCGGCCCTGCTTTTCTTTTGAAGGTGCCTGATTTCAGCTGGTTTCCTTACCCTGTGTTTTTTCTTACTCCAATGCAATAAAGAGTTCAGATGATTTCAGCCTTCTGTTTGTTTGGATGGCCGTAAGGAGGTGTAGAAGCTGTAGCATCAAAGAGTTCGGGGACTTAAGCTAAAGATTTGGAACCTCTGCTTCTCTGTTTCCATCTTTCTGCAAGAGAAAAGCCCAGGGCTTATCACCGAAGTTCTTCACAAATAAATGCAGGAAAATAAGTTTCCTTCCTTAGCCCCCAGAGATGGAAACGAACTCCACTCCTTCCCCACACCACATGTTTTATCTGAGGACTGTATTTTCTCATCCACATCTGCGGGCCCTGCTCACCTTACCCTCTCCTTTTCACAGCACAACTGGGGCTCCGAGATTTACATAAATGAAACTTTCTCATTTATGCATTAGCACGGTTATTTCCAGGCCACTGGGGGTCTTCTCCTCAACAGGCTATAAGTGGTGCTTGCTTAAATTCCCAATCTTCAAAATTTAGGCAAAAAACAAGGTTCTACTTGGAAGCAAAAATAATCGGCTAGTGATTAGGTGAAATAAAATTATCTTGTTATGGAAACCACTTAAGGAAGACCAGGATCGGTCAGCAAATACTGTGCTCCATCATCAAACCGCAGGAAGAAGAAAAAGGAAACCACAGTATTTTACATAACTTTCGTACCTCATATAACCTCCCGGGCCCTCCCTCTTGAGCCAGATTCAGGATCTGCCTTTAAAGCATAATAATTTTGGGGAGTAAAACATGTCCATGAAAAAAGCCCATGCTTTGGATAAAAATAAACACAACTGGTTTATGTTCTAGGTGATGTACAACAATGGTGAGCGGCGGGGAGAACCCCAGACTGAGCTGGACTGTGTCCCGAATACTCCAGTTCCCCTTCTGGGTACACAGCCGCATGACACCCCGCCCCCCCGAATACAGGCAGAGCCGCGCGAAAGGATGATGGTCGCGTCTGGTCAGCGTGGAGGATGGCAGCGTGTGTCCGCACAGATCTTTGAGTGACCTGGATACCCAGACTCTTCCTCGAGACTTGACGTGGGAGATGAAGCCTGAGAGGTGAAGTCACTGAGATTTGGGGCTTTTTGTTGTCACGGCATTCCCTAACCTCCTCCGACTGATGAACACATCAGCTTAGTGTCTTGCTTTTTACCTCCTGAGCCTTTTTTTTCTTTTTAAAATTTTATTTATTTATTTGACAAAGAGAGAGGGAGAGAGCACAAGCAGGGGAGCAGCAGAGGGAAAGGGAGAAGGGAGCCCGATGTAGGACTCAATCCCAGGACCCTGGGACAATGACCTGATCCAAAGGCAGAGGTTTAATTGACTGAGCCCCCTAGGTGTCCCTGTGCCTTTTCTCACATTGCTTGCTTCTTCCCAGCCTCACATGGGAGAGGGAATTTAATAAACTCATGTGAGAATAATAATTACAAAGATAAAAATACGTGTAAAGCACAGAGAGTTGTATCAGGGAAGAGAGGGATCATCTGACAACAGCCATTTCATGTGTGTTTGTGTGTGTCTGTGTGTTTGTGTGTGTCTGTGTGTATCTGTGTCTGTGTGGGGGGGTTGTGTGTGTGTCTGTGCGTGTTTGTCTGTGTGTGTTTGTGTCTGTGTCTGTGGGGGGGATTTGTGTGTGTATGCATCTGTGTGTCTGTGTGTGTTTGTGTCTGTGTGTGTTTGTGTCTGTGGGGGGGTTTGTGTATGTATGCATCTGTGTATGTGTCTGTGTGTGTGTGTGTCTGTGGGGGGGTTTGTGTGTGTATGCATCTGTGTTTGTGTTTGTGTGTGTTTGTGTCTGTGTGTGTTTGTGTCTGTGTGGGGGGGTTGTGTATGTGTCTGTGTGTGTTTGTGTCTGCATGTGCTTGCGTCTGCATGTTAGTGTGTGTGTGTGTGTGTGTCTGTGTGGTTTTTACAACGCCACTGCACCCTATTGAATAATGGTGATTTGCCCCACTTTCTATTCATTTCAACAATGTTACCACAGAATACATTTTTTTTAACCACAGAATAATTTTTAACGACCCGATTTTTCCATGCCCTGATTCTGGCGGCGGCCGGCGTTCCATTACTCCGGCTGTTCGCGGTCCTTAGTTGACTCCATCAGTGCCGAGACTACCAACTTGGAGAACACCTGTGGCGTGGGAGACCCGCCGCCAGCGTGTCCGCGCACTGTTCTCGGGTCTCCCACTGCGTCCTGGCCACAAGCACGCGAGCACGAAGACGGAGCGCTAATCAAAGGGGAAGGCGGGGTCGGTTGTGGCGGTGTCTTGGCGGGAAACTCGTCCAGCCACCAGAGCATGTGTGGCACACATGACTCTCGCTGGCAGGGGACAAGCGCTCTAGCCCAGCTGACCATCAGGAACTTGGAAGGTTAGTTATTTTTCTCTCTTCTTTCCACTTAATTTGCAATTTTGTCAAAGCGAAATGCGTCCATGACTTAAAAAAACAAACAAATCTAAAAAAACCTATCATGAAAAAGAGCCCAGTCCTCCAGCCTGTCCCTCCTGGCCCCTGATTCACCCTCCGCGGAGATCCCCTCCAAAATCTGCCCACTGTGTTGTCCCCGTGTTTCTAAACAGTCTGCTTCAACCTCATTGCTTGATTTTTCCAGACTTAGGTAGGTGTCTTGATTTCCCACGACAGAACACAAAAACAACGTTCGCATGAACATCCTGGTAGACACACAAGCACATAACACACAGTATCAATTAGTTTTTACTGCGTGGCCACACCCTCCAAAACATATTGGCTTAAAGCACCCGTTCCGTGGATCAGCAGCTGAACTGGGCTGGGCTGGGCTGGGCTGGGCTGGGCGATCCTTCTGGACTTGGCTGAGCTCATGCATGCAGCTGTGGTCGGTGACGGGGTTGGCTGGGGGCTGCCTGCCCTAAGTGGCCTCAGCTGAGGTGCCTCTTCCATGTCCCATGGATTCTTTTTTTTTAAAGATTTTATTTATTTGAGAGAGAGTGAGCGAGCACTAGAGGGGAGGGTCAGAGGGAGAAGCAGACTCCCCGCTGTAGCCAGGAGCCCAACACGGGACTTGGTCCTGGGTCCCCGGAATCATGACCTGAGCTGGAGGCAGACGCATCACCGACTGAGCCCCCCAGACCCCCACACTCTGTGGATTCCTTCAGCCTCCAGCAGGCTGTGCTGGGCTTGTGTGCACGGGGTGGCGGTATGGTCAGGGTTCCACGGGGCAGAAGGGAGCACGTGAAGTTTCTAGAGGACCGGGCTCAGAACCCGCTTTCTGCTACTCCCGCTGCATTCTCCCACCAGGCCGGCTGGGGGTGACGGGAGAAGAAATAAAGTCCGCCTCCCGACGGGAGATGCTCCGTTTCCACGCGTGCCCGCTGCGGGGAGAGCAGGGCTGTGGCCGCTTCTGCAATCCAGCGCCACAGGCAGTCGAGACACAGGTCTGCGCTCCTGGCCACCGTCTCCCTCCGTACAGCCACAGACATCCTTCGGGGCTAAGTCGGGATTCAGTATTTGCCCTGTGATGGTGACGGTCACTTAGGTTAACGAGAGCTCATACCGGACGAGGGTTAGGTTTTCTTTTATACATACGGATGTCGGATGTCAGCTCCGATCTTCAGAGTGAAGAAATGCCTTGATTTGAATTGCTCACTTGGGTTGTCACAGGCCCTCCCCACTCAGCTCCAGGGAGGGGCTCAGCCCTCAGTGTGCGTTTCCTAAGGACCAATGCGGCAGGTGAATTGTCCATTGCTTCCCCCACCCCCTCGGACTCCCCCTTCGGAATGCTCTGTCCTTCTCTTCCAACCTGGAGGGCGGTTCTTTGGACATGTTACACAGTAACATTGTGAGGTTCTCTTGGCCGCTTTCTTCTGCAGAACGTCCTGTCTCTGGGCTTGCTCTCCCGGCTTGCTCTCCGAGTTCTCGCCTCCATTTGGAGGAACATAACCTCTGGTAAATTCCTGAAAGAGCAGTGCATGGGAGGCAACTTTCTGAGACTTTGAATGGCTGCAGATGCTGTTCTGCTTGTGGGTTTGTTTGCTCGCTTGGAAATTCTAGGTGGTTCCGGCACCACTTTCTCCAGAGTGGTTCGGGCACCCTTCTTCTGCTTCCAGTGTTACGTTTAAGACCTCGGAGAGCATTCTGATGCCTGATCCTTTGTCTGTCAGCAGGTTTTCTTTTCTTTTCTTTATTTTATTTATTCATTTGACAGAGAGATAGAGATCACAAGTAGGCAGAGAGGCAGGCAGAGAGAGAGGAGGAAGCAGGCTCCCTGCTGAGCAGAGAGTCCGATGCGGGGCTCGATCCTAGGACGCTGGGATCATGACCCGAGCCAAAGGCAGAGGCTTTAACCCACTGAGCCACCCAGGCATCCCCGTCAGCAAGTTTTCTTTTCTAGAAGTTTCCTTAAGAATCAACTCTGTTACTGGACTTCTGAAAAAAATACAATGATGTATCTCCTTGGGGGTCTTTTTCCATTCCTGCTGTCGATTTGTTGACTCTGGGTCCAACAACTTTTCCACCTTGTTCTGGACACCTGTTGGGTATCTGTGGTGGAAACTCTTGCTTCTCACATTTTTCTCTTATTTTAAAACTATTTGTTTTGTTTTACTTACATGAAGGCCTTCCTTCTTTCCGTCCTTCCTTCTTTCCCTTCTTTTCTTAGCTGCTTGGCCAACAAGTTTGTCTTTATCTGAAAAGCCTTCACAGAAAATTGTGCTTTGGCTTGGCTCTCTGGAGCCGGCACCTGAGCTCTGAGGATATTTGCCTTCTTCTGAGTTACACGACCTCTCTTTTGAGCAAGAGATTCGGTGGTCCCCTCTTTTCAAATTCTTACTTAGGCTTCTTCTTACAGATTGGACTGTCCCATAGAGTAGTGTAAGTTTTCTTGGACAGTCTTGGACCTCCGTCAGGTCTGGAATTTATGTTGTCCTTTATGGAGCGAGAGAATCGTTTCTGGTGAGCATCTTTCTTCCTTTCCGTCAGGTGACACGCGTCACCTGCAATGATCTGACCCACAGCGGGCCTCCACCGTATGAGACACGGCACTGAATTCCTTGCTTTGCGGAATCACAACCAGGGGATTGCGTGGCACCATGGGGGCCCCCAAAACCACCTCCAGTGGTAGCTCTGGCAAGGCCTGCTCAGAGAGCAGGCGGAAACGCGTGGTTGGCCATCAACGCTTTCCTCTTTGTATTTGTCTCTGGTCACCCCACTTGGCCTTCGTAGATCTTGTCTCCACCAGACCTGCTGAGAAGCCTGCGGGCCGTGTGTGGGTAGAATATGGGGCAGCACGCTTTGTCAGGCCAGTCCTCATGCCATTCTCTGGAAGCTTGTGAGCCTGTGCTGCACAGAATGTAACAGCCCCTACTCTACGGGCGTGAGCAATTAGACAAACAACCTCTCTGTTGGTCACATGAACTGTTTTGGGTATATTTTGCCTATTTTTGTCCTGGAATAACAAGTGTTTCTGAGCACAGTAATCCGTTTTATCCTCTTATTTTCTTCTGAATTTTACTTTGTATCTCTTAAAGTCGGACTTCTTTTTTAAAGATTTTATTTATTTGCCAGAGAAAGAGCAGAATCAGGAGAAGCAGCAGGCAGAGGGGGGAGCAGACTCCCTGCCAAGCAAGGACTCTGACACGGGACTCGATCCCAGGACCCCAGGATCATGACCTGAGCTGAAGGCAGATGCTTAACTCTCTGAGCCACGCAGGCGCCCCAAAGTAGGACTTTTTCTTGACACCTTCAATATGGACCCATGTCCGCAGCTTGCCATAGTCCTCTTTTTTGGAGGTTTTTAAACTTATTTCTCTGCATTTTTAATCTAGTATTTATTTATTCTATTATGTTTTTAAATTCGAAGGGCTTGTTAAATCTGCTGAATGTTCCTTTTTAAGGGTGCTCTGTTCTCATTCTGAGGGTTAGCTGGCTGGTTGGTTTGCTTACTTGTTCTTTACATTTTCTTCTGGTCCCTTCATGGTCTCCTCCCTCTGTGATGGGTATTAATTTTGAACTTTGCCTTTTATGTTAGATACTTCCTTCAAATACCTGTTCTTCCTGGGATGCTGAGAACCAAGACTGGCAGCCCAGAGAGTATGGGTGGGATCTGCAACTGGTGGGATTCACTGATCGGGAGTCGGGTCCACCCCCCCATTTCATCTGCGTAGTTTTCTATCACCACAGCAATAGACGACCACACACTGGGCTCCTTAACACAGCACATTTTATATATCTTCCAGTTCTGCAGGCCAAAAGTTTGGTACAGTCTCATTGGGTGAAAACTAGGGTGTCAGGAGGGCTGCATTCCTTTCTGGAGCCTCTCAGGAAGGACCCCTTTTCTTCCTTTTCCCAGCTTTTAGAAGCTTCTCCTACTCTTTGGGGTTCGGCTTCCACCGTCCATCCTCAAAGCTGTCAGCAGTGGGTCAGCTCCTTTCACGTCCTCACTCTGACCTTGTCTGCCTCTCTCTGCTGCTCAGAACCCTGGGGATCACCCAGATGACCCAGGACACTCTCCCTATGTCAAGGGCAGCTGATTCCCAATCTCCATTCCATCTGCCCTGTCAGTCCACTTTGCTGTGTGATCTGACACTGGTGCGGGTTTCAGGTATTAGGATGTGGACATTATTCTGCTTATCACAGTTACGGCTATAGTTTGGGCGATCGGTTTACCAAGAAGCCTCTGCTCTCCTGCTGGTGCATTTGCAAGCCTGGCTGTGAGGCTTACAGAAGCCAGAGTACAATGGTGCTGCTGGGGCCGGGGCTGGGTGTACAGAACGCCCCCCCCACCAAGTCTCCCTGGCTGCCGTGTGTCACAGGTGCCCAGTGTCCTAGTCCAGGATCTTCTTGCTCAAGGCCGGGGCTGGGTGTACAGAACCCCCCCCCCCCAAGTCTCCCTGGCTGCCGTGTGTCACAGGTGCCCAGTGTCCTAGTCCAGGATCTTCTTGCTCACCTGCTTCCTCCTCTCTCCTCTCTCTCTGCCTGCCTCTTTGCCTACTTGTGATCTCTGTCTGTCAAATAAATAAATAAAATCTTTAAAAAAAATTTAAAAAAAAATTAAAAAAAGTTAGGTCCCTCAAATTTTAGCCAAGATACAAGGACAATGATTTTAGGTATACTTTGTTAAGAAATGCCTTTGAAAGAACAAAAGGCTTGTCCCTTGTCTTTAATACATGTGCGCATTAAAGAGAATTTTAAGGCTCTAGAGGCAACTTTCAAGATGATTTGAAAAAAGCTGTCACACATACTGATAATATGGTCATGTGGACATTGTTGGAGAAAGTATCTAAGTTGTTTGGTGGAAAAAAATTTCCACTTGGCTTTGAACTAAAGTTCCTCAAAATAATTGAGAAATAAAATGAATAAGATTTAATGGAGATCCTTAAAAAACTCAGTAAGTTCTGGGGCACCTGGGTGGCTCAGTCAAAATCTCTTGATTTTGGCTGGGGTCATGATCTCGGGGTTGTGGGACTGAGCCCCACTTGGGGCTCCGCACTGAACATTGAGCCTGCCTGAGATTTTTCTCTCTCTTTCTCTCCTACTGCCCCTCCTGATTTTTTTTCTCTCTCTCAAAATAAATAAATCTTTTAAAAAAAAACCTCAGTGAGTTCTAATAAGATTTATAGATACTAAAACAGAAAATTTGGGGGTTTGAGTTTAAGATGGTTATGTTGATTACTTGGGTCATGAGGATTGTCTAAGAGTCTGACCACTAGATTTGAATATCTGTTAACTGAACAATGGGATACGAATGGAAAATGTTGACTCTGTCTTCTTGGTCTTTATTCTAGTTAGGGAAAACCAGTCAAGCAAATGGCCCAGATGTCCCTGTAATTTGCCCGGAATTCAACAATTCATGTTTCGTAATACCATACACATTCACACACTTAGGCACAGACATTCAGCATGATACCGTGTGAGGGCTGTGTGGTCACACGTGGGCAACCTTCATCTCTTTGAATGTGAGGTTTTCCTCTTTCCAAAATGGGCAATATCTCCTGTGCAGGGGGTTTGCTAACATTCAACGAAGTAACCCATTTAAAGAACCTGACACACATTTCATGACACAAGGCCTGAGCTGATGACCTTGGCGGCCACAATCCAAGCATGCGGCTAGACATGAAGTAGATCCTAAGCAAATACATGTGAGTTGATGAGTTATTTCCTACTAGAAACCACACAAATCAGAAACATTTGTCTTCTGATTTGTTGGCTTTTCCTTAAGTGATGTCCTACCCCTGGGCTTTAGCACATCCTCTTTGACTAGCAAATGCACCTTCTCCATTCATTAATACCGGCTAAGGGCAGGCGACTCCATGACATTATTTTCTTCTGATAATATTTTCCCCATCTAAGAAAGTTTACTCATTCCGTATTATGCCAAACCGCATAATCTGGAAGAAAGAACTACAACTCTAGTTGGAAAGACCTAATTGGGTTTCAGCCATTGCTGGGAAAGTTGTAGTCCTTGTTTAAAATTATTATTTTAACTGGCTAAATGCCCTTTGTTCCCAGATTAATAACCTCTGCATTGTGCCTGAAACCTTGGTGTTATTTTCATTGCTCCACTAAATTTCACCCAATTAAAAAACAAAACAAAACAAAACAGCACACCCTCAATTTCAGAAGTCAAAACTCCTCTTTTCTAGTTGCCTATTTCAGAGGCTGGAGACTTTGAAAATGAATCTCATCACACTGGTTTCAGTTTTCTTTGGCCCATCCAGCTGGCCGGCAATTTTCATTGGCAAAACGGAACAATATTTGGTTATCGTTCATTTTTTTATTTCAGGGAAACTTCGTCATGCCACAGTTTAAACCATACATATGAACATTAGTTCAGTAAAAAATGCCAAATTTGGGGGTCAAATCGGTGTCAGACAGTTGCACTGAGATACTATATAGTATACTGAATTCCGTATAACACGGTCGACCTAATATTACCCCCCCACACAAATTGTACATTACTACAAAATCTAAAAAAAACCCATCAGCTAAAGTCAGAGCATAAAACAACACATGAAAGTGTCGTTGGTCCAATAAGGCGTCTACCCTAAAGTTTCGGAGCTATCAGCTAATTCTCAAATGTTCCCTGCTCATTGACTGAGCTATTGAAGTCATCCAAAACTTCACTTTTTGCCCCCTCCATGATAAAATTCAAGTCCATTTTTGCTAACAAAGTAAAGTATGTACTGTTCTCCATGCCTTTCTCTCCCTCTCTCCTCCTGTCACCCCCAGGGTTCTGAAATAGCCCGACGACAGGAACACGGGAAGAATGTTCCGCCCGAGGGCAAGCTAATGGGTAGCTTGTAAAATTAGCCTCTGAAAATCTGAAGCTGACTGCAACCCTAGAAAGGTTTCTGAGGCCAGAGCCAGGGCACCAGATCAGTTGAGAAGGTTGCAGCTCACATGTCACCATGGGGCCTGTCCTTGCCAGACCGCCCAGGGCCTGTTCCAACCAGGGGTATTTGTACGGGAGAACGGTAATTGCCCTCCGATGTTAACTCCTGTCCCCTGCTTCCTCTCAGCAGCCTGGTATTGATTTATTGTCTGTGTATTTGTCTAAACCCTAAAGCTATTTATCTTCTCACCAGGGTAACAAGTTGTGTGTGTATCTAAACTACTACATAAAATAGAACTTTTTACTTTTCCCTTAAACTGACGCCTTTTAAGCTTCAAAAAGATTCCCGGATTTGGGGAACAAGTTCTTACACAGACTTTCCCTACCTTTCATGATTTTTATGGACTTTCAGCAGTGCCCCTCAGCTGTGGTCTTTCATTGCCAATACTTTCATCCCAGCAAGCTTCCAGAAAGAGGTGGGGGGATGATAAACTGTGAGAGGAGGTGGACTGAAGGCCCTTGCAAGGGGGCCGGGGGCGGGGGTGGGGGAGACGGAGGCTGGAGGGATGGGCCAGAGCACAAGAAATGGATTCTGGTAAATCACCAGTGTTAACTCAGAAGAAAGTTCTTCACATGAATGGATTTGGCCTTTTGGAGTGGTATGCCCTTGAAAGAAATACAGGTCAAACCGATGGCTACACATGCCAATCGGATTAAAAACAGTCTTGCTAGGATAAAACCTTCCTAAGTCACATACATGAAAACCTCATTGACCAAAAATGTTCCACAGTGTAGGGTTCCATTTATGAGAAATACGGAGAACAGGTAAATCCAGAGAGATGGAAAGGAGATTCATGGTTGACAAGGGCCGGCGTAAACTGGGGCACTGGGTGACTGATTAATGGGGTTGGGGTTTCTTCCTGGGCTGATAAAATGCTTGGAAGTTGGAAAGAGGTGATGATTTCACAACATTATGGATATACAAAATATCACTGAACTATATATACTTTAACATAGTTAATTCTGTATTGTGTGAATTTTAATTCACTTAATTATAACCCTGTTGTGCGTGCGTACTCAATCTGACAGATATTTGAGTATGGACAGTGTGCCGAGCACTTTGGAACTAATGGGGATTCATCAGTGAGAAAGAAGAACTCACTCCTCTCCTTGTAGGGATTTTTATAAATCAGCCATGAAATCATCAGGGAGTGTGAGAAGCACTAGAACAGGGAGGCAGAGACAGCTGTGGGAGGGATGTTTGACCCAGATTGAGAGGCTCAGGGAAGGTTTCCTACAACAGTAACATCTAAATGGAATATAAAGTCACAAAGTGTACTCAGCACCCAGAACGTATCAGTCATCGATATAGGCCCTACGGATACAGCAGGGAACAAAGGACTATTAACTCGATCACAGTCCTTTCCCTCCTAAGCCTTACGTCCCTGTGTGAGTGACAAAAGGCAACAAGTAAATATAGTGTATTCCTGATAAACGCCTGGGAGGAAAATAAGGCAGGGCAGGCAGATGGAGAGCTGGGTGTGAGGAAGAAAGGTCCACGCGCTTCTAGACAGTTGGGGCAAGGCTTCCCTCACCGGCAAGTGGACATCTGAGCAGAAACCCGGGGTGAGGGAGGAAGCCAGGTTGCTGTCTGGGGAAATGGCGGTCTGAGCAGGTCAGAGCGAGGGCGAGACCCGGAAGAGGAAGTCCTAGCGGGCTCATGGAAAAACCAGGACGCCAGGGGGCCTGGCACCCAGTGAGAGAGAGGAAGAGGATGGGAGACGCCCTTGGGAGAATCCCTGTGGCCTTCTAACCCATAGGATGCTGGTTTGACTCTAAAATGGGAAGACTCTGGACAATTTTAAGCAGAGCAGCAATTTTAAAGGGTCTCTTCTAGTTGCCCTGCTGAGGATATCAATGCTAAAGGCACGTGTGAGGAAGCGGCAAGGTGGGTTAAGGAGCTGCTGCATTTACAGGCCCCTGGCTGGTTCAGTCAGGGGAGTGTGCGACTCTTGATTTTGGGGTTGTGAGTTTTAGCTCCACGTTGGGTGTAGAAATTACTTAAAGGTAAGATCTTTACAAAAATAAAAGAAAAAGAAAGAGTCTGTTGCATTGAATTGGGCAAGAGACAAAGGGTGGTTTGGGCCAGGTACAGATACCCAGGTTGTAAGAAATAATTAGACTCTGGACGGATGTTCTATAAAGTTGGAACCAACCATTTCGCTGATGGATTGGCTGTACCTAGTGAGAGGTGGGATGATACCAAGGGTTTGGGCCTCACTGAATGGGGTGGGGGGCGGAGCTGGCATTTGCTGAGATGTGGGAGACTGCTGGGAGAACGGGTTTGCTGGACGGGAACCAGGAATTAAGGTCCTGGACTTGTTAGGTCTGAGATGCCTCTGGGATGTCCAAGTGGTGATCCTGAATAAGAAGAAGTTCATGTTCTCAGTCTGAACTGAGAGACAGCAGCGAGCAGATGGTATCGGAGCCAGGAAACGGAATGAGATCACCTTAGCCGCGAATTACCCAATGCTTGAAAGTCAACTAAAAAACAGACAGCCCCAAGCCTTACAGTAAGCAGATCATTTATGTGGGGAGGGAAGCAGTCATTACGAAGCTTTTCACCAGACGTCTCAGAAATGGTTCAGGAAAGAGAGTCAACGCATATGGACAGACAGGAAAGACACCATTTCTCCAGAGGCAGATAGGGGCTGATTTAACAGGGAGAGGCCTGACAGTCATTGATCACAGCTTGTTTGTAACAGATTTCGGGGAAATTGGGTACTTCACAAGAACAGTATCCCCGCTCAGGAAAGCTGGGAGCACAGAACGGGTTGCCTATGAATTTGTTCTATTTGCTCCATTTCATTTTCTTATTTTGAATAAGCACATGTATTTCTAGTAGGACAGTGGACTATATAGCATGAGAATTTCATTTTTTTTTTCACTCTTTTCAACTAGCAGAACGGCATGAACCAGGCCAACTTTTGTTGTTGGACGGACTGGTTTTTCAACAGGGCTCGATCTTCAGACAAGACATAGGTATCAATGTCCCCAAAGGCTCATTCCCTCCTCTAGCTCCCTGGATACCAGCAGACCCTTAGGACAGAGGTCCCCTCTGAAATGCACCTGAGGACCCAACGTGCATTTGTAACACTATGCTAATGCTGGCAGAAGTGTCCCTTCCTGTTCTCGTGTGCAGTAGCTCTTTCTGTTTACCCACAGGTTATTATTGATGTGTTTGTCTTGCTACTTTTTCTTTGGCTCTCACTCACCCCAATTCCCAATGACTGACCCAGAACGCCCACATTTACTGGTAACCTTGTTCAAGTTAGACTCTGCGTTTCATAATCTATGACGGCTAACACTTGGTTCGGTTTGCTAATGCACCTAACCTGACTGAAGGCGCTTGGGCAAAGAGCTCTGAAAGGACTATTAACTGCATTTATTCCTCTCCTGGGGCAAAAAGCTTCCCTTTCCTTTGGGACAATATCCTTGTCTTCAGAACCAGGTCTGATTCCCAGCAAAGCTCCCCCAAATTCTGACCACTATTGTCAGTTGTTAGTGGCTACTCATAACACGACCTGCTCTGACGAGGCCAAGCATACATACGTCAGGATTTTGCTAGCCTCTGCCTGGACTGATTTAAGGACAGTGGAGAGGCTCCCTTGCAGAATTCTCTCCTGGACCACCTAAGCCCGGCTCCCTGAGACGCCACCACTACTGAGTCACGTCTGTGCGTGAAGCGTTGCCTTCCGGTAAACATTCTTCGGAGAGGTATCATATTTAAGTCAGTTGGTAGTCAAGGCGGTGGGAGGGGAGACAGCAAGGAGAGGAAGAAGGAAGAGAACCCCAGTACAGGTGGGAACATAAGACTTTGTGTGCTGAGAGCTTTGTTAGGACTGCATTGCAACATCAGTGCAAACAGAGCAGGTAACAACTAGAGAGGAGGATTCTGGTATGGCTCGAACCTACAGACTTGTGCCAAAGGTAGGCTTATTCTTACTTAGAGGAAGCTTCATAGATAAGTGCTGATTGTAACTGGCCTACTAATTCATATAAAGGAGAGTGACTCAGCTGTGGCCAGACCTACCCGCTCTCCCAGGGGTTACTGGCGATAACTGGAGGTATTTTCGGTTGTCATCATTGGAGGGGGGCAGGGGCTGCTGCCATCGAGCTGGTGGAGACCAGAGATGCTGCTGAATGTCCTAAGAAAGGCAGGACAGCCTCTCCCAGAAAAGAACCCTCTAGCCCCACATGTCCAGAAACCTTCTTTAGGGTTAAAGGCAAGTAGCCAGCAGTGTGGAAATGACAGGACCCTAACCATAGTATCTTCTGGTTATATCTTACAGAAGAACGGGAGGGCACAGATGTGAAGCATGAAAGCAAACCACGGCCCTTAGGCGGTGCTCACCTTCAGAAAGCTGTTGTAACGTTCAGCCCCAGGATCTGCTATTCAAGAGCTGGTTTTCGGTCCCTGTACTTGATACTTGTTGCCATTTCAGTAGCCAGAAGGCTGTGAATCCGAGCCAATTCCTTTCAGGAGGTGCTAGGCCCCTGTTCCAGTGATATGTCTAATCAGTGAGTTTTATGGGAGAAAATTTCTTATAAATAACTTAATCGATGTCTCCTGAAAAGTGGCAAAAATGCTTTCGTTCCTGTTCCTAATTGTTCCAGCCCAACTCATGGTGGACATGTGCCCCGGGAGGCCATCTTCTCCCCTGCCTCTCCCTCCCACTCCCTCCTTCCCAAGAGCCAGGGCTGCTGTGAACAGGTAGAGAGGGCCTGCGTCTCTTACTTCCCTTCAGTGACTGACACCCTCTAATGGCGACTCATCCTCAGGAGACACGTGACCTCACAGGAAGTCTGTGGAATCACAGGGTTTTTCCCTTCCTCCCTCCACGTTGGCAAAGCCTCTCCGGATGTGAAAAGTAGCAAACACAGTCTGGAAATTTCACTAAGCGCGCTGTTTGTCTGAAGGTAAGTCTGTGTCCGTCCTGAGGGCCCACCTGGGAAAGGGGAGAGGTGTCCTAAGAGGCTCCTGCTCTGGAGGGACCCCGCGGGGTGAGCCATCGTCACCTGCTACTCTCTGACTTAGGGAGGACCCTAAGAAGAAAGGTGTTGCAGTGTGTCCTGACCCCAAACCACAGATACCCTTTAAAAATGGCCTCAGCGGGCAATCCTCTCCCCTGCAGATTCTTCCTCTGGTTTCTGTCCATCAGTTGCTTCTTCCCCTTCCCACTGAGGCTTCTAGATCCCTATTTCATATCTTCTTACACACGGCTGCTGAAACCCACATTAACAGTGGAAGGCTGTTTCTCCTCTAGTTCCAGGAAAGCCCCGTAGAGCCCCCCGGGAGCCTGCTGTCAGCCCTCCTGTATTCTGACCCTGATTATATGAGTCCCTGGAATGCACCCTCTCAGCTAATGGAGGCATCATTTTCTGCAGTCACGATCCCTTTCCAGGAGACTCTGGTTTCAACCTGATTGGAACCTCACTGGTGTCTGGAGGATAAAAGAGAAATGTTGCTGAGCAGTGAAGAGAACATGTCCAGACCTCCAGCTAGAGGCAGAAGAGGAAGGGGGCGGGAGGGAACCAGACTATCTTGGTTCTTGCAGTAGAGATATAGAAGCTGGGAAACATCTCCTCTGTAACAACCGGCCATGGCTCGCTCCCTTTTATTCTCCTTTCCATAAAACACTCACAGAAGAAGAAGAAAAAAAAATTAAGCCCCCTCTATTCTCCCTGGCTTGTATTCCTTTGGCTGAATTGTGACAAGCCACTGATTTCTACCCTCTAAATTATTTAAAATTCCACCTTCACACTAGGATTGGAAAATCAATCTCCCTGATTAAAAAGGGACCAGCTTCCCATTTCCAAATGTGTCATTAATCTTTTAATTATGTCTGGTTACAGACAGCACGAGTCTTGAAGAAACGGAGAACAGCACTCTGGGCTAACTGAGTTCAAAAGATCGAGACGCCCATCAGCCTTTTTGCTTAACTACCTGGCATCGCTAGTGTCAGGTGGGGCCATTTCCGGAAATGCCACCGGAAGACTAGACTCTTAATATACTCCGACGTCAGTGTCCTCTGCAAAGTTTTGTTGTGTGTCATCTCTCAACTGAGTTAAATATTCTGGGACTCACTGGAGATTTTGCAGGTAGAAATGCCATTCTAATCAAAAGCACGGGGGCAGGAGAACATCTGGGCTCTGGCCTGAGGCTTCAACCCAAACCCACCATCAGAAAGAAGGCCAGGGGCGCCTGGGAGGCTCAGTGGGTTAAAGCCTCTGCCTTCGGCTCAAGTCAAGATCCCAGGGTCCTGGGATCAAGCCCTGCATTGGGCTCTTTGCTCAGCGGGGAGCCTGCTTCCCCCTCTCTCTCTGTCGGCTTCTCTGCTACTTGTGATCTCTCTGTCAAATAAATAAATAAAATCTTTAAAAAAAAAAAGAAAGAAAGAAGGCCAGCCAGGGTCACCCAGCCAAACGGGTACATTCGTTAATGGACTCTGGGTGCCAAGATTTTTGGAAGAGGAATTCCAGTCACTTCCACACCCAATTCTTTCAAGACGGCCTCCCCCTAGTAAGGGAGATGAAAAACAGTCTCCAGGACACTTTTTAAAATGTAAGCAATGGCTACTGAGTGCAAGACAAGGAGGGAGGGATCCAGGTAGGACTTAAAGTGGTTCTGGGAGAAGTCGTGTATGATGTGCTTTGTTTGAAAAGGCAGTGGAGTCTGCGGACACACGGCCCGAAAAAACAAACCAAAAAAAAACCAAAAACCCAAAACCACTTTAACCCAAAGCAAAGCCATGCAGGCAGTGAGTCTCAACTCTGTATCCTGAGGACCGTCTGTAGAAATCCCTGCTGGCTAGTCAGCCTGCTTGAACACTAGAAACCACTGTTTGCAGATATCCTTGCCGTGCTCTCAACGGCGCTGTAAATCTCACTGCCTCTTTCCCCGGGGTCCAGGGGAGAAAAAGCACCACATTGGGCCCTTCCAAGTCCAGTCTAGACAGAAACCGGATCAGAGGCTCCAGGCAGACACCTCAGAGCTGAAGCAGCGGTTCCCTCCCTTTAAGTCTGCATGGTTGGTTGTTTGGGCATTGTTGGAAAACACCGGCACAGCTGACGCACAGGCAAGAGGAGAGATTTGCCGGGAAGGTTCTGCGTTAGCGGCCAGTCGGCCTCAGCCCAGCCCGTCGGGCAGGCTTTCCTCATCTGGTCCAGGCAGGGGGCCGGTAAAGCCCCCCGAAGGTGGCCTGCTCCGTGGTCTTGCCACCCTGCACTTCTGATAAAGGGAATCTGTATAACTCTTGAGCTGAGAAGGCCTTATCTAGCCTTGGGTGCCAAGAGCCAACACCCGAAATCTCGGAGAAGTAACGAAAACTTGCATTCTTTGAGGCTATTCTGAAAGAGATGACTTAACTCACGTTCCCTCCAGAATTATTCAGATCTCTGCCCTGGATGCCTCAAAAATCTAACCCTGACCTCATGTAGACACCTCATTTGAGCTGACCGCAGTGATGGAACGGCCTGATACTTTCCCTTACAAAATGGACTTGCAAATGTTGTGTATTCATGTCCTTAAGATTTTATTTTGCATTTGCTTTGTCTCGAGCCCTACATTCTTCTCTGGAGAACACACTGGATCTTTTCCTTTGGGACCAGAAGGACCATGAGCTGAAAGCATTGCCCTCTGACCTAACTTGATTTAATGGTAAAGGCCAGAACGGTGAGTCAAGATAAACCATCAAACGTTCATTAGATGTCTACACGGGCCACGCGATGGGGGGTCTAGGTATAAATACACAGAGACAGCAACAAATATTTAGATTCCTAGGTATAGTTAGAGAGTTTAAAATCAAGAGAAACAGGGGGCACCTGGGCGGCTCAGTCGGGTAAGCATCTGCCTTTGACTCAGCTCATGATCCCAGGGTCCTGGGATCGAGTTCCGGGTCAGGCTCCTCGCACAGTGGGCATCTTCTTCTCCCTCTCCCTTACCCTACTGCTCTGCCTACTTGTGCTCTCACTCACTCTGACAAAATACATAAATAAAGTCTAAAAAAAATAAATAAAATCAAGAGGAACCTACTAAAATAACAAATACAAGATAAAATTTTAAAAAATTTCAAAAGAGAGGAAAGCCAATTTGTGCGAAAAAGATAATAAATTTCCTTTTAGGTCTATTGATTATGGATTTCCTAAGAGGTGGAAATGAGTGTGCAGACTGGTTGTCGTTAGCATAGAAGTCATCATCAGAGCCCTGGGAGAGATGAGATGGCCCTCGGGGGAGGGGAGGGAATGAAAGAAGAAGACCTGATCAGCATTAATATTAATTAGAGACTGTGAAGAGAATCAAAAAAGCAGAATAAGCTCCAAGAAGTCCTCGTAGGAGAGCGTAATCCAAAGAGGTTTCAGAGAGCCCAGTGTGGCAGAGAGCTCTGGAGACACTGTCGGATAGGAGCCCTTTGATGGGCAGGTCCATTCCCGGCAAGGTGTGTGCGCAGAAGTGAGGAAGGCACGGTCTCAGCGCACAACAGACTCCAGCACCGCGGAGACGCCGGACCGGAACGGTGGCATTAAAACCCTAAACTGCACACGCCGATCACAGTAGCAGGCGGCATTCTGTGCTGGTCCAAGGGGTCCGCCCGCCGTCCATGGGGCTTCGACCCCCACAGGGAACAGACACGTGTGCTGCTCAGAGTGCTCACGGTAAGGATGCCACTGAGGCTAGGACTTATTTTTTGTTTTTGTTTTTATTTCTACATATAGCCCTGATACGATATAACTGCCACCTCTAGAACGTGACAAAGGATGGCTCAGCCAAATTCCACTCCCGCTTTCGCAACTAGAAGGGTGGATGGTAGACCTGAGCGGAAACTGCCCCCACCACCTCCCCCCGGCCGGCTCTGCAGAGGAAAGCTGCAAACACGAGGCGCCCTGCGAACACCTCCCTTCACCACCTCCTCCCGCCCTTTCCTCTCCTTCCAGAGCCTCACCGCTGAAGGCTCTCTTATCCAGGGGGCCGCTAGGAGACACGATTGCCAAACGGCCTCTTAAACTAGGAACAGAGACACTCTGTTGCTTCAGTCCCTCTTTTATTTCGGGGCACCTCTGTATGTTCTGTACCACAGTGTACGTAAGCGGGGTTGGATTGCAAGCGCTGCTGGGGTGCTTAAAAATCACATTAGTGTTCCTTGGTTCTATTTGCAGCACAGCGGAACACGTAATCCAGGAGCTCAGAAAAGAATGGTGGTTTATTAGGATCAGCAAATAGTGAAGGAAGTGCCGTCTAAAGGAAGAAAGTGGCAAATAATGATTCACAGAGCAGGAAAATACCTCAGCGTGTGGAATCCAAACAGCCTTTTATTTATTCATTCATTGAATAAATATGCACTGGGTGCCAACTTCATGCCCGGCATTGCACGAAGGGTGGGATTACATGTAAGAATAGCATATGTTCTCTGCATTTGAGAGGATCCCTGTCCAGTGGGGAAGGAAGAAAAAAAAAAAAGTAAGATCTCCCGTTCATTCTGCACCTAGTTCCCATCAAGAACGGCCCTCGGCCCTTTGTCTGGTTTTGTGTGTGTAACGTGTGAGTTAGGTATTATCTCAGTCTGGCACGGTAGGAGATTTAGGTCTAGCAAGATCAGGTAACTTGACCAAAGTCATGCTGCTAAGACGGGGAGCTCGCACGTGGCTCCCACAGCTTCAGGGTCCATGCTCTTGGCAATGCACCACGGGACCTCCTTGAAATGAACGAGACCTTCAGCCTGCCCTCAAAGACTATGCAGGCCTGTTCACAAACAATAACAACATGATCGCGAGATTACAGAATCACACTCAAGGCTTACCCGGGACTCTTTTCAGCATTGTGAAGCACTTTTGAACCTAGACATGCTACTGGATCAGCTCTGAAGGGGAAAGCCTGGGGAGTCTCCAGAGGTGAAGATGCATGGAGAGCGTCTGTCTGTCTCTGGTGATGCTTCTGTAAGGAGCAGAGTCTGCGAGAATATAGCGTCTATTTGTCTCTCTCTGTGAATCTAGCTATAGCATATGGCTATGTGTCTAAGAGCACACAGCTATATGGACTGATTTCTAACTTTCACACGAGCCAGAGCCTTGGACTCCTAACAGGAAGAGCATCAAGAGAACAGAAGCTAGGTACTTTATCACTTTCAGGGGAATGGTACTCCCGCTGCACTGAGTACATACTTCTAAACCAAGATGAATTCCATTGCTTGGTAATTACCTGTTTGCTTGTTAGTCTCTCTCACTAGACTGTGAGGCTCTCCAGCCTAAGGACTCTGTCCCATTCACCGTATCTCCAGCTCACGCGCTCTTTACTAGTCTTAACAGGTGATCCTTTGATCCTTAATGTGTTTATTGAAAGAAAAAAGAAAACTACAACTCTTCTGATTTCTCGTTTTGTTGCTTTTGCTTTTAAGTTTCTTTGCCAAAGTATGTGCTAAATCCTAGGCGAATGGTCAACACAAAGTGAATAGGGCCAAACCTGGTCCTGGCCTTAGCCTTGTTGGTACATCCAACTTTAGCGTATTATTAGTTCAATTTATAAGGGAAGACAGTCCTTGAAGGTATCAATACTGGAATCAATGATATGTTAATCTGATTTTATTTATCAGGACATTAAGGCCCAACATTCCTTAAAAAGTAGACTATAACTAAGGGGGCCTCAGTGGCTCAGTCAGTTAAGCATATGACTCTTGATCTCAGGGTCCTGAGTTCAGGCCCCACACTAGGCTCCACTCTGGGAGTGGAACCTACTTAAGAAAAACAAAAAGCTATAACTCAGAAATAATCATCAATTAAATGACAAAGTTCATGTTCATTTTATATACATATTCAGCTCCACTCCCTCCTGGAAACCCACTTAAGTGTCAGTAAAAGAGTGCAGGGGGCACCTGGCTGGCTCAGTCAAGGAGCATGGGACTCTTGACCTCGGGGTCATGAGTTCAGGCCCCATGTTGGGTGTAGAGATTACTTAAAGAAAATCTTAAAAAAATATATATATAAAAGTATAAACCTACAAGAATGAAAAGAACAGCGAAGACGACAACAGTAGACAAGAATGTCAACAAATGCCTACCTTATGCCAGCTTTTAGAGTAATGATAACAGTCCAGCAGAACACAAAAGGCTGGACTCTAGGCCTCCCGTAGAGGCGACCCAATAAACAAGCCAGTCATCCTTCAGAACTTGGAGGGCTCAGGACCTGGAGGCATGGGGCCCACAGAAGGTACTGGCATGAAGTCAGCAGTGGATTGAAAGTCTATGTAAACAGTTAGCTCCTTAGGTCTACCTATCATCATCACCTCCAACCCCCAGAGAGAGTTGACTCGTTCGAAACAAGACAGGCTCAGGACCAGGGGCCCAAGGCACAGAAGAGAGAACAATAGGGGCTACTAGCAAAAGTCTGACCATCAAACTATTTTAGCTTCCTTTTTCCACCTACTACCCACAGCCAGGCTTGTAAGACCTAGGGAGATATTTGGAAGATCTTTCTGTGGAGAAATTAAAGGGTATTAAGGAAAAACACTGTAGAATTCAGAGGTATTCTAATAAAAATGCTTGCTCACTGCCCTGTAATTCTATAGTGAGTCCCTCATTCAGTGAGCCTCACATGTGCACACAGAAAATTCATTTAGCATGTGATTCCCTCACAGCCAAAGATCACAAGATTTGAGGGACCACCTCCAGCATGAAAGACAAGAGACAAAACAAGCAACAGAAATCAAAAAATCAGAGGGGAGAAAGACAATACAGGGATTAGGAGAATACTTCCAATAAAATGTGATGAATTTTCACAGAAGTCAGAAAACATACTGCATCCTTGCAATAGCAATCTTAGAATATGAAAGAGTCTTTGGAAATTAAAAACATGAGCTCTGGCATTTAAAAAAAAATCAATAGAAAGTTGGGGAGTTGAAGTAGATAAAAGTCTTCCAGAAAGTAAAACAAAATGATAACATGGGCATTAGGAGAGAAGAGAAAAGAAAATGTGAGATTAATCTAGAGGACTCTATAGATGCCCAATACAAGTTCTAGAAGAGAAATGGGGTTGGGAAAGGGAGAAGAAAGCAAACTATTGGAGAAACAATATAGGAGAATTTCACAGACCAGAAGAATATGGATCTTTAAAGGGACCACTTAATGCCTAACACAATAAGTAGGAAAAGACTCAACCAAGAAATATCATTTTGATGTTTTAAATTCAGAATGAGAATTATTTTTAACCTAGAATTCAAGTTTCAGCCAAACTACCAAAGCCAAACTAAACCAAAACAAAACAAAACAAAAACAGGGTAGAATAAAGACATTTTCAGGCAGGAAAATTCTCGGTAAATTTACCTCACATGCACTCTTTCTCAGGAAGGGTGTGCCACCAAAATGAGGGAATAAAGCAAGAGAGAAGAAAACATGCAAACCAGGAAGGAGAGCCTCCAACACCAGAAGGAGGTGGAGAGAATCACTGAGATGATGACAGAGAGAAGTTGTGGGATAGCAGTGGATACAGCAGCCCAAAAGAAACACCTATCCAGGTTGGAAAAAGGGAGGAAATGGCCCCAAGAAGGAGGTGGTTAGATTCTAATAGATTATATGTTCTATATTACTATGTGGAAAGTTTTGGAGAGACTGTTGGAACTTGTGGCAAAACTTAAGGACAGTTTTATACAAAGCCAGGCTGATGAAAACAAGGCAATTATTAACTCCAAGAAAAACAAAAAGCTGTACAAGAAAAGAAAGGTAATTACAGTGTAGTGTTGGCTCAGTAGAGAACATTATTTATGTAGTTATAATAATATAAACCTTGAATATTGATTTGACCAAAAAGGGGAACAAGAGGAAGCAGTGTTTTGGGACAGCAGACTTAAATCCTCCCCAACTGTCATTCACTAAATAATGATCAAGTAGAACACACTTATTTATTACCTAGAAATATGTAGATAAATACCAGAAGAACTACTAAAATTAATTAAAAGTAGCTACCTGCAGGAACTGATGGTTGAAGGGGGTAGAACAGGAGAATTGCTGTGAGTGTTTTCCTTTGTATTAAAAAACTCTTTATTAATATTTGATTCTTAAAATGTATATATTTATCTGGATAGTTTTTAAAAACAATAAGCTGCTATAACTGATTCTAATGAGGCTTATGGTCAACAAATGAGACATATTTTTGCCCTCACAGATCACACAATTTAAACACAAACCCCGGAAAAACCATATAGACTATTTTCTAACCTAAAGAAGCCAAGGAGAGTTCAGAACCAATCTGGATGCATTTGTTGCTTCCTCTCTTCATCCATCTGTAGAAATTCTTAAAGTGTTAAAAAGTGGCATGAGTAGATACTCCCATATTTTTCCAAGATGTTTAAGAGATTAATTGCGAAACCTTCACCACAATCTGGAGTGAATATTTCTGCACCATACCACTTGCTAACCAAGGCAGAGAAACCAACTGATGTTGGGAGAATTTGTGGTATCTTTTTATCAGAGTAGAAGTTCAGAGAAGGCACCATGGATCCATGGGGTCTGAGCCAAATCTTCAAGCGTAAGAGACGTGAAATTTGGTAAATAGGAGAGAGTTGTGTCCCTGATTCGAACAGAACAGCTTGGAAAGGAGTAAAGTTGTAGGTCAAATCGAGAGTCACAACGGCCCTGGGGGGTTCTCAGAAACCTGCAAGGTTTGGAAAAATAAGACACTGACGAGTCACAGAGAATGTAACCTGCTAATTCATCCCCAAACCGCAATTTCTTCCTCCCAGCACAAATCCCTGATAGACCAATAAAGACTTTTTGCCTAAAGAGCCATCTCCACAACCAGGCAATAGCTAGCTTCCTTATGACAATAATAACGTGTTAATGACTTTGATAAGAGAAGATACATATCATTATCACCTCTTAATTACCTTGTGGGCAATGGGAAAGCAGCTGTGGAATACACAAATCAAGGAGCCCGGGGAGGAAGTTTCCCATAAAGCGGTCCCTGTGATCGTTGATTTTGTACCATTCTGCTTCCATTAACTATCTTCTTCTTTTTTTTCTTTAAAAAGATTACCATTAGTCAAGAAGAAAAGTACAGGCTTGCTGTTGATTTGGTTTCAATTACAGAGTGTTTACCTCTAGGAAGATCATTTCCTTTGGGTTTAGTGTTTAGGTTCATTGTTGATAGCCCTCTCCATCTTCACCTTCGTGGGACACAGTCCTACACATTTATTTGGCAAACCAAGAGCCAGGAGACACTTGGTAGGGCTGTGATTCCTTGAGAAGTAGGCAAGCTCCATTTTTTTTTTTTATTTGCTATGGCACCCAGCGCAATGTGGTATCTGGAACTGCCCAACAGTAAATGCCAAAGAAAATACATATGTTTATCACAGGGATTCTACAGTTTTTGCTATTTGGGCATGGACATGGCTTTGAAATCCCTATTAACACACTGTATGTGTATGGACCAATTGAGAGCACCTCTGTGTTCCACACCACCACCAGCAAACTTCTTAAGCAGGAAAGGGATCACAACTTGCTCCCACATCCCACATCTTTCCAGGTAAAGGGAGGGATGGCTTTGATTCTTAGTTACATAATGCTTTTCAAACTCTTGCCCACCTTCTATACATGTGGGATGTGGAATCCCCAAAACTTCAGTCCTGAGGTGTCTTTTCCCCCAAAACTTGTGCAACTTTCCCCAGATTCTTGTGCAATAAATCAATCCACTCCACACAAAAGGCGGCATCGACTTTATATTCTCTTTGCAATATGCTCTCTGGGAGTTGAAGGTTACCTGAAAACAATTCCCATTATCACTCCAGAATTCCTGTCTTAATGTTATCAAGCCCTCGATGGAATTATTTTTCAGCTGTATAAAATTCTGACCCAATTCCCCGTTCATTTTTCACTGTTATCGGCTATAATATTTAATGTTTCCGTGACAACTTATTTCAATTTCTCTCTCTCTGCAGATTGGCAAAATCACTGTCCACAGGAAAGACAGAAAGGAGTTGGATAGAAAGAGAAAGAAAGAAAAAGAGAAAGTGAGGAAGAAAGGAAGGAAGGAAGGAAGGAGGAAGGAAAGAAAGAAGGAAAGAAACTGGCCTGTGAACACACTGAATTGGAAATATTAAAATGTTCCTTGCTAAAGCTCGTCTTGCCTTGTTATTTTTATTTTTACAGATTTTATTCTACTTACAGTTTCTGGCCTAGAAGTAGAGGAGTCACGGAGTTCTTTATATTCATGGACCCAGAGCAATCTAAATCAAGATGATCCCTCAAATATGAAGTTATCATAAAACCGCAAATGAGCAGTGGGCCACGGAGATGACCACAGATCCCGTTATTTGGACGGGATAAAAAGAGATTAGATGAAGTGCCTTCCAGATTAACAGTCCACCCTGCTTTTCCTGTAGTCATTCTGCATCATGTGTCTCATTTTCCGAAGTTCAATGGGGCATTTGAATTTTGTGAAATCAGTTCCCTGGGGGTTGGCTGATATCTAGGCCTCACACATCAGCGGACCTAGAGCCGCTCCAGCCTCCTTCCCTCACAGCTGCTGCTGCCAGGCACACCCTTTACGTCGGTGAAGGGAGGAGAGCGAGAGAGAAGGCAGAGACAAGGCCCCTTTCCCTTCCCCCCTACCTGTGACGGCCTCCTTAGCTTTACCCAGCACCCACCCCCCAGCCTCACTCTCCAAAAGCCCCTGATGCTGCTATTTCTCTGTTCCAGAAACCAGGCCTCAATGGTGCTCAGAGGCTGGGATTTTACTAAAACAAACAGTAATTTTTACTGTGGACGGTGGTCTTTGGGAATAACCTGCTGTCGGGTTTGGTGAGCTCGTGCATTGATCTCTGTCCCTGTTGAAGCCGAAGACGAAGGGGAAGGCTGCAGAGCCCAAGCTGCTGTGTTTGCTCTGAGGACGCCAAAACAGGGGAACTGTGGGATCGAGGCAGAGAGGAGCCCCTGTTTCTAAACGGCAGGCAGGTGAAAACCGGAAGTCAGAGAACAGGTCAGTGGGCAGGGGACAAGAAGCCGCCTGCAAGCTCACGGGGCTTCAAGCAGGTGTGTGAGTAGGTGGGTGGGGCGAGCAGACTTCGGTCAGGTGCACCGGTCCCCTGGCTCTCCTATTCCTTCCTCCCCCTTTGCACACTTTCCCTCTATTGCCTTTCCTTTACCCACCCACTGGAAACTACCAAAGAATGTGTCCGGAACTTTCTGAGAGGGTCTACGTCCGAAGTGTCTGTTCTACTGGCCCTACAAGCGGTCAGAGGGAAAGCCAGGGTGCTGCGCTCTGACGTCAGACTGAACAGTTCTGAATCCCAGCTTTGTCACTTACTTGCTGAGTGGCCTTCCTTCCCCTTCTGTCTCCATTTCATAACTCATCTGTAAATTGTCCAGAATAGCCCAGTGGGTTGCTGCGATAATGAAAAGTGACAATAGAAGAGACAGCACAGTAGCCATCTATGTTAATATTAAACAGTATCTAATTAGTATCTCATAGTAACAGTAAGCTCTCAATAAATACTGAACTTATTTTACTCATAATTGTCATTACTACACACGGAGGTACTTTACATGCACTCTCTCTCTTTTTTTTTTTTAAAGATTTTTATTTATTCATTTGACAGACAGATCACAAGTAGGCAGAGAGGCAGGCAGAGAGAGAGGAGGAAGCAGGCTCCCCACTGAGGAGAGAGCCCGATGCGGGGCTCGATCCCAGGACTCTGGGATCATGATCCGAGCCGAAGGCAGAGGCCTTAACCCACTGAGCCATCCAGGTGACCCTGTACATCTCTTTTTTTAAGAAAGATTTTATTTATTTATTTTAGAGAAAGAGAGTGGGGTGGAGCAGAGGGAGAGGGAGAAAGAACCTTGAGCAGGCTCCACACCCAGCACAGAGCCCGAGGTAGGGCTAGATCTCACAACCCTGAGATCATGACCTGAGCCAAAACCAAGAGTTAGGAACTTAATCAATTGAGCCAACCAGGCACCTCAACATACACTATCTCTAATCCTCTCAACAACCCAGGAACGGGTAGAATGTCCAAGAAAGTCCAGAAGTTGGTGAAAAAGCATCATCTCTCAGATTGCTTTTCCTACCAAGGGAATGATCCAGAAACCTTTTGTTGCATGACTTACCTGCATTTCAAGATGAGAAAATGTGCCTGTGGTACACAGAGCTCTCTTAACCTTCCCCCAAGTTCTCCTCCCTCTTCCTTGAAACTTCATTCCCAGTTACCATGGGAGAGGCGAGATGATCACTTATCCCAGTGCAGTTTGCATGAAGGGAATAGGGAAAGAGGGTGCCCCCTCCTGCTTGAACAGTAGGGTACGGGGAGCACAGAGAAGCAGGTAAGTGGGGCCAGGTTGCCATGGTCTCAATGTGCAGATTTAGGGCTCTACTGCTTTCTGAAAAAAAATCATTTTCATCTGGTTAGATTTTATAGCGTTAATATTACGCTGTGCTAAACTTTAGGTACATAGTAGATATAACAGGCTTTCATGTGCTAGCCCAGGGACATAACCACGATGCAAAGTTGCTGCAATTAGAAAAACGTGTCCTAAATTTCCAAAGAATATTCTTAGCAATGAGCTATTAGGACATAAGTGGTATAATCTGCAAACTACCTATATGATTTTAAGTCAGCCTTAGTCGTTTTCTTCCTAAGAATTTCCAAAAATCATTGCAATTGAATCAGTAGTAGATAAGCCTTAGTAACAACCTGTGTTGACCTTACGGGACTGCAAAGCTGTGACCCTCAGAGGGAGGCAGGTGCTCTCTCAGTACTTGAAAATTTTTTCCCAGTGTCATCTTCGTACTTTGTATCACTATCACCAGTGAAGAGATTTCAACTCTCCAGGAATATGGAAGTGAGGGAAGGAAGGAGGAAAGGAGGGAGGGAAGGGGAGGAGAGGAAGAAAAGAATGAATGGAGGAAGGGGGAGAGGGTGGGAAGAAGAAAGGAAGCAAGGAAGGAAGGAAGGGCCTGTGAAAGTGATTCTCGCTCTAATACAGCAGATCTTCTTTGCCCATCTATTAGCTGGATTTAAAAGTTCCAACTCTAAGATTCTATGAATTATTGAACACCTATTAGTGGACTTAGCAGTCCGATGGTTACTGGAGGAAAAGGAGAGTGAGGAGAGTTTAGCAAATAGACATTAGTCACAAAAGTTATCCTAAGGAGCTTACAATTTAATTGGGGAATTAAATTGAACACATGAAACAATCAAAGAACAGGAAGAACAGTCCATGCTAGCCCATAATTAGGCTCAAAATTACTTGTTACAGATGAAATTGGGAGGTCAGAGGGGAGGAACGGTAGTATGAGCTGGAGGGATCAGGGAAGATTTCCATGAGATTCAAGACTTGGGTTGCCGCCTGGAAGGATCACGAGGAAGAGCAACAGGCACGACTGTTTGGGGATCGTGGAGGCCAGCTTGGCTTGGGAGAGAACCTGGCAGGGTGCGGCGGAATCAGCAATGGCCTTGGAAGTCAGCCTCAGGAATTTTAACACAGGATGTGGTGGCAAAGAGAAGCAGGCTGGGAGGTTTTTGAGAAGGACTCCTTCCCCATTACGTCTCTTCCTCTTCCCAGTGGATGAGGTGACTTGCGTTGGTCAGAGTGACCCTGTGGGTGGTGAATTTCCGAGAACATGGCAGATGAAAGTGGCGGTGGCATCACCAGGCATCTCATTCTGGTTCCCAGATGGTGATAAATCTAGGCCAGGAAGCACCACGATTTCCCCAAGTTCTGTGACTTCACAGAAGTTGCAGGAAATGGGGTGGAGATGAGAAGAGAGAGTTTTTCCTCCACTGGCTCAGAGGGCGGTATTTTACAAGATGCATGTGGTGCTGGCTTAGAGGTGAGATGGTTTCCGCACGTGTGCCACTTCTCATGCTAGATAAGAGGCTCATTCAAGAAGTTATCCTCTTGGCAAAAACAGCTCAATGCTGGGTGATACCACCTTCCATCTTTCTAGATCATCTAGATTTTGTACAGATAGAAAATTTGTCTCTGATGACCAAACCTACACACACACGACGGTTTACAGAATAATGGCTGTCCGTAGAATAAATTCATCACAAATATTGAATGATCATTGTAACATCCTGATTATCTCAGAATAACTGTTTGAAGCCCTTGTGATATTCATAAAGTATCAGAGCTTTCATAAAATGAAAACATGCCATAAAGTAAATATCCTTCCAATTTTATGCAAATTACTCAATTTGAATAAAATAAATGTTAATTAAGTTTACATATGCAGATTAATTCTAACTAGCCATGTTTTCATACTTAGTTATTAACCACAGTTTTCTTTTTATGTCTCATCAAAATTAGGCCTATTATTTAGAAAATATTAACAAAAGAATGCTTTATATGCTTTAAATATCTATGCATTAAATATGAAATATTATGCAAATAAGAAAAAACACATTTGAAAACAATAAGAAATAATTTTATGGAACATATTTTATGTTAATTTGAGATTTTACTTGAGATCAGAGAAACCATGTATATTTGTGCTTACTTTTTTTTTTTTTAAGATTTTATTTATTTGAGAGAAGGAGAGTGAGAGAGAGAGCATGAGAGCAGTGAGGGTCAGAGGGAGAAGCAGGCTGAGTGGGGAACCTGACAAGGGGCTCGATCCTGGGACGCTGGGATCATGACCTGAGCTGAAGGCAGACACTTGACGACTGAGCCACCCAGGTGCCCCTGTGCCAATCTTTGTGGTATATATTATATTATATTTCATATCTGTAGCCTACCATGTTTGTCTATATCTCCATCAGCCTGAGTCTTGGGATGATTTCTTATGTGAACAATAAAAGGGATCTTCTACCAATGAATAAAGTAGGCAAAAAAAATGTTTGGGGGAAAATACTGAGAAGCAAGTTTGATCTTTTGTTTTATATGCCAATGAATAATCATAGCAGTTTTAATTAATGTACCTCCTGCAGCCTAAGTACATTTCAAATCACATTTTCAAAAAACAAAGTAAGGGTCATTGCTTACAAAATCCGTTTTGCAGATAGAAGAAACTGATTGCAAGAATAAATGACTTGTTTGAAGACAGACCATTAGTAACAAATAAAGTCAAATCTGGCTGCCTTCACTTTAAGCTCAAAGTACTTCTTATTAACCTCATTTATGTCTGCTTCTGCCAGAGAGGATCTTACTCAGCCCAGAGAAGGGCTCACAAAAGGAAGACAAAGGATCTTAGGATAAGTCTCCCTAGCATTTCCTGCCTCTTTTAATTCATACAGGAAATTAAACCACTGGTTCTCAAATATGGTTGATCATTAAAATCACCCACAAGGCTTAAACACATGCAACAGGCAGGACCCACATCAGAGCTAATAAAATAAAATCTCTGGAGGTGGAGCCTTTTGAGACTTCTTTTTTCCAGAAAAATAACATATGTTTATTAATCAACCGCCTGACACATTTCCATATTGCTTTTTATTTCCTGTTTGGGTATGTCCTGAATTTCATAATCCTCTTTATTTTTTTGTCATTTCCATTTTCTATATTTTCTGGGCCCTCAGTCTTTTAAAAATCTCCTCCCAAAGAATTTTGATAATCTTGCAGGTTTGGAAGACAGATACTACTAGAAGATCTCAAGAACATTAAGTTTTAGAAAGAAAAAATTAAAGGGAAATAATCTGGGCTCAGGGTGTCTCACTCATCATCTTGGCTCAGAGCCAGAAGATTCATGAATGACACAACACAAAGGGAAATATATACAAAGAGGAGGAGAGCATTCTTACCCAGAAACAGGCCCAGCTACACTAGCTCAATATCCAAGTCTTACTCTGAGACCTGTTTTAATTCTCTAAATGGCAATCTTGAATGAAAAAAACACTCTCTACAGGAAAGAATGGCCATCAATGAAGTTTCTTTTATCCCCTTTGCTGCACACAGTTCTATTAACAAGTGTTATAACAGGACTCATTTAAAAAAAAAATGAAAACAACAAAATAAAACAACTAAATTACCAATTTACTATTTCTCCAGAATGCTGGGTAGGGAATTTTAATGAATCCAGCATTCTGATACACTGTAATTAGGATGTTTACCATTTCATATAATGTATTTAACAGTAAACATCTCCTGAATATAATGTTTTATGATAAACCAAAGAGAATGGTGGATGGTCAGTCATAACAAGTTCTTATTATGCAATTCCTTAGGAGCAAATGCACCCACACAAAATTGGGCACCACATGACCAAACAGGAATGTTTGTGTTCTATCTGCCTTTCCATCACAGCAAGCAAGAAGAGAGAGTCGACAGGGAGAAGGTGTCATGCATGGGTGCATGGGTGCCCACATATTCATTTAAACCATTGGGTGGCTTAAACAATAAACTTTTATTTCTCACAGTTTTGGAGGCTGAAATCCAAGAGTAAGACTTTGGCAGATCTGATGTCTGGTAGGAGCATTCTTCCTGATTTGCAAATAGCACTCTTACTGGTTGTATCTTCACATGGCTGAGAGAGTAAGCTCCAGTCTCTTTCTGTAAGGACACTAATCCCACTATGGGGCCTCCATCCTCATGACCTCATTTAAACATAATTACCTCCCAAACTCACCTGCACTCACATTGTGGGTTAGAGTTTCAACATATGAATTTTATGCACCGATTGAAATGATCCTAGAATTTTTATCCTTTATTTTGCTAGTGTGGTGTATCATGTTGATTTGCAGATGTTGAACCATCCTTGCATCCCTGGAATAAATCAGACTTAGTTATGGTGTACAATCCTTCTGATACATTGTTGAACTTGGTTTGCTAATATTTTGTTGAGGATTTTTATCTTTCTGTTTCTAAGGGATATTGGCCTTTGTTTTTCTCTTATTCTAGTGTCCTTGACTGATTTTGGTATCCATGTAATGCTGCCCTCGTAAAATGATTATGGGAGCATTGCTACCTCTTCAATTTTTTAGGAGAGTTTCAGAAGGGTAGGTATTAACCTTCTTTGAATGTTTGATAGAATTCACTGGTCAAGTGTCTTGGTCCTGAACTTTTGTTTGTTGAGAATATATTGATTACAGATTCAACCTCCTTACTAGTAATTGGTCTATTTAGATTTTATATTTCTTCATGATTTAGTCTTGGAAGACTGTATATTTCTAGGAATTTATCCATTTCTTCTAGGTTGTCCAGTTTGTTGGCCATACTTTTTCATAGGTGTCATGATCTTCTGTACTTTGGCAGTATCAGTTATAATGTCTCCTCTTTCATTTCTGATTTTATTCAAAATATTTTTTTTCTCTTTTTCTTACTGAGTCTGGCAAAGGTTTTCCAATTCTATCTTCTTAGCTCTTAGTCTCACTGATCTTTTTAATTTTCTTTTTAGTCTCTATTTCATTTATTTCCACTCTGATCTTTATTATTTCCTTCTTTCTACTAGCATGGCATTCATTTCTTTTTCTTTTACTAATTCTTTTAGATCGTTTCTTTGAGATTTCTCATTTCTTGAAGTAGGCCTATATCACTATGAACTTTCCTCTTAGAATTGCTTTTGCTTCACCTCATAGATTTTGGAATGTTATATTTCCATTTTCATTTATCTCAATGGAATTTTTTTCTTGGTTTTTCTTTCTTTTCTTGGTTGACCTACTGATTGTTCAGTAGCATGTTATTTAATCCCCACATATTCATGATTTTTCCAGTTTTCTTCTTATGATTGATTTCTAGTTTCATACTCCTGTGGTCAGAAAAGATGCTTAATATGATTTCAGTCTTCTTAAATTTATTGAGACTTGTTTTGTGGCCCAGTATATGATCTATCCAGGAGAACATTCCATGTGCACTTGAGAAGAATGTGTATGCTGCTGCTTTGGATGGAATGTTTTACATATATCTCTTAAGTCCATCTGGTGTAATGTGTCACTTAAGGCTGATGTTTCCTTATTGATGTCCTATTTCCTATTTGGGTGATCTATTCATTAATGTAAGTAAGGCATTAAAGTCTCCTACTATTATTGTATTGCTGTCCATTTTTCCCTTTAGGTCTGTTAATACTTGCTTTATAGGCTCCTATGTTGGATAAATAAGTATTTACAAATGTTATATCTTCTTGTTGAATTAACCCCTTTTTGTTATATAATGTCCATCTTTGTCTTTTATTATAGCCTTTGTTTTAAGGTCCATTTGTCTGACATAAGTCGACTTAGCCCAGCTTTCTTTTGGTTTCCATTTGCATGAGACATCTTTTTCCATTCTTTCACTTTCAGCCTGTTTCTCCTCCCATCTGGTGTGAATCTCCTGTAGATAAAATATAGATGGGTCTAGTGTTTTTTTCTATTTAGCCACTCTAACATTTTGATTGGATAATTTAGTCCACTTACATTTAAAATAATTATTTATAAGTATGTACTTATTGCCATTTTGTTAGTTGTTTTCTGGTTATTTTGTAGTTCTACCCTGTTCATTTTTTCTTCTCTTGCTTTCTTCCCTTGTGGCTTGATGACTTTCTATAATGTTATGCTTACGTTCCTTTCTCATTATATCTTTCATATATCTATTATAGGTTTAGGTTTTGGCTTTGTGGTCACTACGAGGCTCACATATAACAGCCTATATATATATATATATGTGTTGTATGTATATGTATACATATATACGTATATATATCTGTATTTACTTATATTTATATGTATTTGTATATATATAATACATATATACTAAATATAGATAAGAGCAGTCTATTTTAAATTGATAGCAAGTTAAGTTTGAATGCATTTTAAAACTGCATTTTTATTCTCTCCAACTTACATTCTATGTTTTTGCTTTCACATTTTTCATCTTTTCTTATTTTGTATATCCCCCAATTATAACTATAGTTATTGTTATTTTTACCACTTTGTCATTTAACTTTCATAGTCACTTTATAAATGATTAACTTACTTACTATATATTTACCTTTACCAATGAGATTTTTACTTTCATATGTTTTCTAATTACCAACTGGTGACCTTTATTCTCAGCTGAAAGAAGTCCTTTTAGCATTTTTTGTAAGCCCGGTTTAGTGGTGATGAACTCCTTTAGCTTTTGCTTGTCTGGAAAACTCTATTTCTTCTTCAATTCTGAAATAACCTTGCCAGGTAGAGTTCTCTTGGTTAGAAGTTTTTTCCTTTCAGCATTTTAAATATATCATGCCCCTGCCTCCTGGCCTACAGTTTCTGCTGAAAAAATCTACTGATAGTCTTACAGGGGTTCCCTTGAAGCTAATAAGTTGTTTTACTCTTGTTTTTAAGATTTTTCTCTTTAACTTTGTACATTTTATTTTACTTTTTAAATATCTATTTATCTATTTTGGAGAGAGAGTGAATGTGCCAGGGTTAGGGTAGAGGGAGAGAATCTCAAACAGACTCGCCACTGACTGGGGAGTCAGAGGTGGGGCTCAATCCCATGACCCATGAGATCATGACCTGAGCTGAAATCAACAGTCAGACACCCAACTAACTGAGTCACCCAGGCACCCCTATCTTTGGACATTTTAATTGTAATATGTCTTGGTGTGGGTCTTTTTCAGTTTATCTTGCTTGGAACTCTCTGGGATTCCTGAAACTGAATATCTGCTTCCTTCCCCAGGTTAGGGAAGTTTTCAGCCATTATTTCTTCAAATATATTTTCTGTCCCCCTCCAACCTCTTCTGCTCTGGGACTTCTATAATGCACATGTTACCCTGTTTGATATTGTCCTGAAGGTCCTTTAAGCTTTCTGAACTTTTAAACATTCTTTTGTTGTTGTTGTTGCTCTATTTGGTTGAGTTCCACTGCCTTGTCTTTCAGATCATTAATTCTTTCTTCTGTTTCATCTAGTCCGCTGTTGAACTCCTCTAGTGTATATTTCAGTTCAGTTATTGTATTTTTCAGCTCTTCTTATAATTTCTATCTCTTTGTTGAAGTTCTCTCTGCATCTGCCTACTCTTTTCCCCAATTCAGTGAGCATATTTATGACCATTTTTTAAGTCTGTGTCAGGTAAATTACTTCTCTCTGTTTCATCAAGTTTCCCCACTCCCTGATCCCCCAGGTTTTTATCTTATTCTTTCATTTGGGATGTATTCCTTTGTTTCCTCATTTTGCTTGACACTCTGTGCTTATTTGTATGTGTTAGGCAAAACAGCTATCTTTCCCAGTTTTTTTTTTTAAGATTTCATTTACTTATTTGACAGAGAGCATAAGCAGAGGGAGTGTCAGACAGAGGGAGAGGGAGAAGCGGACTCCCTGCTCACAGGGCTCGATCCCAGTACCACAGGATCATGACCTGAGCCAAAGGCAGACACTTAACTGACTGAGCCACCCAGGGGCCCTGTCTTCCCCAGTCTTAGAGAGGTGGATCTGTATAGGCAATGAAACTTATTATTTAACCTTGCCCTAGTTCTTGATTGTTTTCCCAGTTGTTTCGGACCTATGGGGTCCGGAAACACAATCCCCCATGGCTGCCAGGCTCTGTCATCAAGAGGCATCCTGTGTGTGGGCTGCATGTGCTGGCTAGCTCTGGGAAGGTGGGCTGCTTGCCACCACCTCCAGGGACCTGGGCAGCAGTGTGGGAGGTGGCACTCACCTACCACCTCTGATGAGCAGGTGCTAGCAAATTAGAGTGAGAGTGCAAAAACTGCCCACAAGCAGAGGCACTAGCAAGGTAGAGAATGTAACAGTGGTTCCTGCCAGCCATCCAACCCTGAAGAGACTTTGAACAGGCTTTTTCTCTCATAGATGCTTTAAAGATTATCAATGAATCTCCTTCACATACGGTCTGGGCTCTTTTCAAACTGTTGTTTTTGCACAGGGTCCTGGGACAAGTGAGTCTGCATGTGAGCTAGGAGTGGACTCAACATTTCTTATAGCCCTGTGGTTCTCCTGGATGTAAGCCCCACTGGTTTTCAAAGCCAGACGTGGTGGGGGTTTGCCTCTCTAGTGCATGTCCTAAGGGTTGGGGTGCTTGCTCTGGGTCACAAAACCCTCATTCCTCAAATGGGAGTTCTGAATTTGTAAGACACCGTAAGGGTACTTTGACACAATGGGGGCTAATGGGGGTTGGGTTTTTGATAAAAGTACACCTCTGCCTCTCCTACTGGTCTCAAGGCAGCGCTTTTATCCTTTGCTGTGGAGCAGCTGTTCGGCTAGTTCTCAGGTTCTTTTCAGGGGGAAATGTTCCGCGCATAGTTTTAGATCTGTTGAGTCCATGGGAGGAAGTGAGCTGGGGTTCTTCCTGTGCTGCCATCTTGAACTGCCTCCCCAAACTATGAATCTTGGCAGTCTACAACAGCCATCTTATCTTGTGCTAACAAGTGGCCACTGGCCACATGGGGCAACTGAGCTCTTGTCCAAGTTGAGATGTGATGTGAGTGCAAAATACACACCAGGTTTCAAGGATTTAGTAAGAAAATAAAAGCAAAACAACTACTTAAAATATCTCACGAATAATTTCTATCTTGTTGCATTTAAAATGATCCTTTGAGTATATATGGTTAAATTAAACAACATTACAATTTATTTTGCTAATTTCTTCTTACTTTCGTTTAATGTAACTACTAGAAAATTTAAAAGCGCTTCTGAGGCTCACACTTGTGAACTGCATAAACTTAAACAGAAGTGGTCAAGCCTGGTCCTTCTCAAATGGGAGTGATTTTTGGCCTCCGAGGGACAGGCAAATGTCCGGAAACATTTTTGTCACAACTGGAGAGTTTAAGTGCTATTGACATCTACCTGGTAGAGTTCTGGGATGTTGCTTAACATCTTATAACTCACAGGACAGCCTTCTTCCCATCACAAAGAATTATCCATCCAAAATGTCTAGCACCAAGGTTGATGAACCCTGATCTAGAAAGATCAATTAATAGAGTATAAAAGGAGCTTAAAGTGAGCGAGTGAAACATCTACAAATCTCTACCTATATGATGGGACATATATGATACAGTAATCTACAACCAGCCAACTACCATTTGCAATATAAAGGGTCTGTAGCCAGAAGTATCTTCACTGTAGCGAACAGACAGATGGTTACCAGAGGGAAGGGCGTGGGGGATGGGAGACACAGGTGAAGGGGAGTCAGAGTACACTTATCTTGAGCACTGAGTCATATACAGGCTTGTTGAATCACTCTATTGTACATCTGAAACTATTATAACACTGCACATTAACTACTGGAATTTTAACTGGAATTCAATTTTAACTGGAATTTTAATTGGAATTAAAATAAAATTCAAAAACCTAAAAGTCAAATAAATAAATAATTCATTTAAAAAATAACTAAGTGAAGGGCCGAAGGCCAGAAGCACTCCATGCATGTGGCGTGGGACAAAAGAACACACCAGCGCCCGTGACTCCTTCTGCCCCCTGGTTGTTCTATGTCACCAGCAAGTCACTTAGGAAGAACAGGAGGGTGCTCTCACGACCCTAATAGATGGTGTGAAGCTGTGGCCTGTACTCGCGGGTATGAATATTCACAACATACTTGCACAACAGGTCTCGTTTGGTCCCATGTTGAAGACCACAGTACTTACCATTCAGACCCGTTGCTCCCCTCTATAACAAGGATTTCAGATTTCAAAATGACCGAAGTTCTTAGGTAAGTGGTTCATCCTAGCAAATTTTATTCCTGCCTTAAGGTGCCACGTATTTTAGAGACGTTAAGAAATAGGCCCAAATCGGTCCGAACCCGGTGACATTCCGGCCCTGCTTTTCTTTTGAAGGTGCCTGATTTCAGCTGGTTTCCTTACCCTGTGTTTTTTCTTACTCCAATGCAATAAAGAGTTCAGATGATTTCAGCCTTCTGTTTGTTTGGATGGCCGTAAGGAGGTGTAGAAGCTGTAGCATCAAAGAGTTCGGGGACTTAAGCTAAAGATTTGGAACCTCTGCTTCTCTGTTTCCATCTTTCTGCAAGAGAAAAGCCCAGGGCTTATCACCGAAGTTCTTCACAAATAAATGCAGGAAAATAAGTTTCCTTCCTTAGCCCCCAGAGATGGAAACGAACTCCACTCCTTCCCCACACCACATGTTTTATCTGAGGACTGTATTTTCTCATCCACATCTGCGGGCCCTGCTCACCTTACCCTCTCCTTTTCACAGCACAACTGGGGCTCCGAGATTTACATAAATGAAACTTTCTCATTTATGCATTAGCACGGTTATTTCCAGGCCACTGGGGGTCTTCTCCTCAACAGGCTATAAGTGGTGCTTGCTTAAATTCCCAATCTTCAAAATTTAGGCAAAAAACAAGGTTCTACTTGGAAGCAAAAATAATCGGCTAGTGATTAGGTGAAATAAAATTATCTTGTTATGGAAACCACTTAAGGAAGACCAGGATCGGTCAGCAAATACTGTGCTCCATCATCAAACCGCAGGAAGAAGAAAAAGGAAACCACAGTATTTTACATAACTTTCGTACCTCATATAACCTCCCGGGCCCTCCCTCTTGAGCCAGATTCAGGATCTGCCTTTAAAGCATAATAATTTTGGGGAGTAAAACATGTCCATGAAAAAAGCCCATGCTTTGGATAAAAATAAACACAACTGGTTTATGTTCTAGGTGATGTACAACAATGGTGAGCGGCGGGGAGAACCCCAGACTGAGCTGGACTGTGTCCCGAATACTCCAGTTCCCCTTCTGGGTACACAGCCGCATGACACCCCGCCCCCCCGAATACAGGCAGAGCCGCGCGAAAGGATGATGGTCGCGTCTGGTCAGCGTGGAGGATGGCAGCGTGTGTCCGCACAGATCTTTGAGTGACCTGGATACCCAGACTCTTCCTCGAGACTTGACGTGGGAGATGAAGCCTGAGAGGTGAAGTCACTGAGATTTGGGGCTTTTTGTTGTCACGGCATTCCCTAACCTCCTCCGACTGATGAACACATCAGCTTAGTGTCTTGCTTTTTACCTCCTGAGCCTTTTTTTTCTTTTTAAAATTTTATTTATTTATTTGACAAAGAGAGAGGGAGAGAGCACAAGCAGGGGAGCAGCAGAGGGAAAGGGAGAAGGGAGCCCGATGTAGGACTCAATCCCAGGACCCTGGGACAATGACCTGATCCAAAGGCAGAGGTTTAATTGACTGAGCCCCCTAGGTGTCCCTGTGCCTTTTCTCACATTGCTTGCTTCTTCCCAGCCTCACATGGGAGAGGGAATTTAATAAACTCATGTGAGAATAATAATTACAAAGATAAAAATACGTGTAAAGCACAGAGAGTTGTATCAGGGAAGAGAGGGATCATCTGACAACAGCCATTTCATGTGTGTTTGTGTGTGTCTGTGTGTTTGTGTGTGTCTGTGTGTATCTGTGTCTGTGTGGGGGGGGTTGTGTGTGTGTCTGTGCGTGTTTGTCTGTGTGTGTTTGTGTCTGTGTCTGTGGGGGGGATTTGTGTGTGTATGCATCTGTGTGTCTGTGTGTGTTTGTGTCTGTGTGTGTTTGTGTCTGTGGGGGGGTTTGTGTATGTATGCATCTGTGTATGTGTCTGTGTGTGTGTGTGTCTGTGGGGGGGTTTGTGTGTGTATGCATCTGTGTTTGTGTTTGTGTGTGTTTGTGTCTGTGTGTGTTTGTGTCTGTGTGGGGGGGTTGTGTATGTGTCTGTGTGTGTTTGTGTCTGCATGTGCTTGCGTCTGCATGTTAGTGTGTGTGTGTGTGTGTGTCTGTGTGGTTTTTACAACGCCACTGCACCCTATTGAATAATGGTGATTTGCCCCACTTTCTATTCATTTCAACAATGTTACCACAGAATACATTTTTTTTAACCACAGAATAATTTTTAACGACCCGATTTTTCCATGCCCTGATTCTGGCGGCGGCCGGCGTTCCATTACTCCGGCTGTTCGCGGTCCTTAGTTGACTCCATCAGTGCCGAGACTACCAACTTGGAGAACACCTGTGGCGTGGGAGACCCGCCGCCAGCGTGTCCGCGCACTGTTCTCGGGTCTCCCACTGCGTCCTGGCCACAAGCACGCGAGCACGAAGACGGAGCGCTAATCAAAGGGGAAGGCGGGGTCGGTTGTGGCGGTGTCTTGGCGGGAAACTCGTCCAGCCACCAGAGCATGTGTGGCACACATGACTCTCGCTGGCAGGGGACAAGCGCTCTAGCCCAGCTGACCATCAGGAACTTGGAAGGTTAGTTATTTTTCTCTCTTCTTTCCACTTAATTTGCAATTTTGTCAAAGCGAAATGCGTCCATGACTTAAAAAAACAAACAAATCTAAAAAAACCTATCATGAAAAAGAGCCCAGTCCTCCAGCCTGTCCCTCCTGGCCCCTGATTCACCCTCCGCGGAGATCCCCTCCAAAATCTGCCCACTGTGTTGTCCCCGTGTTTCTAAACAGTCTGCTTCAACCTCATTGCTTGATTTTTCCAGACTTAGGTAGGTGTCTTGATTTCCCACGACAGAACACAAAAACAACGTTCGCATGAACATCCTGGTAGACACACAAGCACATAACACACAGTATCAATTAGTTTTTACTGCGTGGCCACACCCTCCAAAACATATTGGCTTAAAGCACCCGTTCCGTGGATCAGCAGCTGAACTGGGCTGGGCTGGGCTGGGCTGGGCTGGGCGATCCTTCTGGACTTGGCTGAGCTCATGCATGCAGCTGTGGTCGGTGACGGGGTTGGCTGGGGGCTGCCTGCCCTAAGTGGCCTCAGCTGAGGTGCCTCTTCCATGTCCCATGGATTCTTTTTTTTTAAAGATTTTATTTATTTGAGAGAGAGTGAGCGAGCACTAGAGGGGAGGGTCAGAGGGAGAAGCAGACTCCCCGCTGTAGCCAGGAGCCCAACACGGGACTTGGTCCTGGGTCCCCGGAATCATGACCTGAGCTGGAGGCAGACGCATCACCGACTGAGCCCCCCAGACCCCCACACTCTGTGGATTCCTTCAGCCTCCAGCAGGCTGTGCTGGGCTTGTGTGCACGGGGTGGCGGTATGGTCAGGGTTCCACGGGGCAGAAGGGAGCACGTGAAGTTTCTAGAGGACCGGGCTCAGAACCCGCTTTCTGCTACTCCCGCTGCATTCTCCCACCAGGCCGGCTGGGGGTGACGGGAGAAGAAATAAAGTCCGCCTCCCGACGGGAGATGCTCCGTTTCCACGCGTGCCCGCTGCGGGGAGAGCAGGGCTGTGGCCGCTTCTGCAATCCAGCGCCACAGGCAGTCGAGACACAGGTCTGCGCTCCTGGCCACCGTCTCCCTCCGTACAGCCACAGACATCCTTCGGGGCTAAGTCGGGATTCAGTATTTGCCCTGTGATGGTGACGGTCACTTAGGTTAACGAGAGCTCATACCGGACGAGGGTTAGGTTTTCTTTTATACATACGGATGTCGGATGTCAGCTCCGATCTTCAGAGTGAAGAAATGCCTTGATTTGAATTGCTCACTTGGGTTGTCACAGGCCCTCCCCACTCAGCTCCAGGGAGGGGCTCAGCCCTCAGTGTGCGTTTCCTAAGGACCAATGCGGCAGGTGAATTGTCCATTGCTTCCCCCACCCCCTCGGACTCCCCCTTCGGAATGCTCTGTCCTTCTCTTCCAACCTGGAGGGCGGTTCTTTGGACATGTTACACAGTAACATTGTGAGGTTCTCTTGGCCGCTTTCTTCTGCAGAACGTCCTGTCTCTGGGCTTGCTCTCCCGGCTTGCTCTCCGAGTTCTCGCCTCCATTTGGAGGAACATAACCTCTGGTAAATTCCTGAAAGAGCAGTGCATGGGAGGCAACTTTCTGAGACTTTGAATGGCTGCAGATGCTGTTCTGCTTGTGGGTTTGTTTGCTCGCTTGGAAATTCTAGGTGGTTCCGGCACCACTTTCTCCAGAGTGGTTCGGGCACCCTTCTTCTGCTTCCAGTGTTACGTTTAAGACCTCGGAGAGCATTCTGATGCCTGATCCTTTGTCTGTCAGCAGGTTTTCTTTTCTTTTCTTTATTTTATTTATTCATTTGACAGAGAGATAGAGATCACAAGTAGGCAGAGAGGCAGGCAGAGAGAGAGGAGGAAGCAGGCTCCCTGCTGAGCAGAGAGTCCGATGCGGGGCTCGATCCTAGGACGCTGGGATCATGACCCGAGCCAAAGGCAGAGGCTTTAACCCACTGAGCCACCCAGGCATCCCCGTCAGCAAGTTTTCTTTTCTAGAAGTTTCCTTAAGAATCAACTCTGTTACTGGACTTCTGAAAAAAATACAATGATGTATCTCCTTGGGGGTCTTTTTCCATTCCTGCTGTCGATTTGTTGACTCTGGGTCCAACAACTTTTCCACCTTGTTCTGGACACCTGTTGGGTATCTGTGGTGGAAACTCTTGCTTCTCACATTTTTCTCTTATTTTAAAACTATTTGTTTTGTTTTACTTACATGAAGGCCTTCCTTCTTTCCGTCCTTCCTTCTTTCCCTTCTTTTCTTAGCTGCTTGGCCAACAAGTTTGTCTTTATCTGAAAAGCCTTCACAGAAAATTGTGCTTTGGCTTGGCTCTCTGGAGCCGGCACCTGAGCTCTGAGGATATTTGCCTTCTTCTGAGTTACACGACCTCTCTTTTGAGCAAGAGATTCGGTGGTCCCCTCTTTTCAAATTCTTACTTAGGCTTCTTCTTACAGATTGGACTGTCCCATAGAGTAGTGTAAGTTTTCTTGGACAGTCTTGGACCTCCGTCAGGTCTGGAATTTATGTTGTCCTTTATGGAGCGAGAGAATCGTTTCTGGTGAGCATCTTTCTTCCTTTCCGTCAGGTGACACGCGTCACCTGCAATGATCTGACCCACAGCGGGCCTCCACCGTATGAGACACGGCACTGAATTCCTTGCTTTGCGGAATCACAACCAGGGGATTGCGTGGCACCATGGGGGCCCCCAAAACCACCTCCAGTGGTAGCTCTGGCAAGGCCTGCTCAGAGAGCAGGCGGAAACGCGTGGTTGGCCATCAACGCTTTCCTCTTTGTATTTGTCTCTGGTCACCCCACTTGGCCTTCGTAGATCTTGTCTCCACCAGACCTGCTGAGAAGCCTGCGGGCCGTGTGTGGGTAGAATATGGGGCAGCACGCTTTGTCAGGCCAGTCCTCATGCCATTCTCTGGAAGCTTGTGAGCCTGTGCTGCACAGAATGTAACAGCCCCTACTCTACGGGCGTGAGCAATTAGACAAACAACCTCTCTGTTGGTCACATGAACTGTTTTGGGTATATTTTGCCTATTTTTGTCCTGGAATAACAAGTGTTTCTGAGCACAGTAATCCGTTTTATCCTCTTATTTTCTTCTGAATTTTACTTTGTATCTCTTAAAGTCGGACTTCTTTTTTAAAGATTTTATTTATTTGCCAGAGAAAGAGCAGAATCAGGAGAAGCAGCAGGCAGAGGGGGGGAGCAGACTCCCTGCCAAGCAAGGACTCTGACACGGGACTCGATCCCAGGACCCCAGGATCATGACCTGAGCTGAAGGCAGATGCTTAACTCTCTGAGCCACGCAGGCGCCCCAAAGTAGGACTTTTTCTTGACACCTTCAATATGGACCCATGTCCGCAGCTTGCCATAGTCCTCTTTTTTGGAGGTTTTTAAACTTATTTCTCTGCATTTTTAATCTAGTATTTATTTATTCTATTATGTTTTTAAATTCGAAGGGCTTGTTAAATCTGCTGAATGTTCCTTTTTAAGGGTGCTCTGTTCTCATTCTGAGGGTTAGCTGGCTGGTTGGTTTGCTTACTTGTTCTTTACATTTTCTTCTGGTCCCTTCATGGTCTCCTCCCTCTGTGATGGGTATTAATTTTGAACTTTGCCTTTTATGTTAGATACTTCCTTCAAATACCTGTTCTTCCTGGGATGCTGAGAACCAAGACTGGCAGCCCAGAGAGTATGGGTGGGATCTGCAACTGGTGGGATTCACTGATCGGGAGTCGGGTCCACCCCCCCATTTCATCTGCGTAGTTTTCTATCACCACAGCAATAGACGACCACACACTGGGCTCCTTAACACAGCACATTTTATATATCTTCCAGTTCTGCAGGCCAAAAGTTTGGTACAGTCTCATTGGGTGAAAACTAGGGTGTCAGGAGGGCTGCATTCCTTTCTGGAGCCTCTCAGGAAGGACCCCTTTTCTTCCTTTTCCCAGCTTTTAGAAGCTTCTCCTACTCTTTGGGGTTCGGCTTCCACCGTCCATCCTCAAAGCTGTCAGCAGTGGGTCAGCTCCTTTCACGTCCTCACTCTGACCTTGTCTGCCTCTCTCTGCTGCTCAGAACCCTGGGGATCACCCAGATGACCCAGGACACTCTCCCTATGTCAAGGGCAGCTGATTCCCAATCTCCATTCCATCTGCCCTGTCAGTCCACTTTGCTGTGTGATCTGACACTGGTGCGGGTTTCAGGTATTAGGATGTGGACATTATTCTGCTTATCACAGTTACGGCTATAGTTTGGGCGATCGGTTTACCAAGAAGCCTCTGCTCTCCTGCTGGTGCATTTGCAAGCCTGGCTGTGAGGCTTACAGAAGCCAGAGTACAATGGTGCTGCTGGGGCCGGGGCTGGGTGTACAGAACGCCCCCCCCACCAAGTCTCCCTGGCTGCCGTGTGTCACAGGTGCCCAGTGTCCTAGTCCAGGATCTTCTTGCTCAAGGCCGGGGCTGGGTGTACAGAACCCCCCCCCCCCAAGTCTCCCTGGCTGCCGTGTGTCACAGGTGCCCAGTGTCCTAGTCCAGGATCTTCTTGCTCAGGCCTCTTTTGAAAATAAACCTCCTGTCTTCTACCAGGGAGGGAAGGGACACCATGGGAGATCTCAGGGGAGCTACTGCTCCTACAGACTTGGAACGACTCCTCCCAGGTCCAGTCCCACCCAGAGCCCCGCGGAGGCAGCTGGTGCCACTCCAGCAGAGACCCTCCAGGCTTCTGTGGCCCCATTCACCCCGGTGGCTGGCTTCCCTTCCGGTAGGCGCTTTGCCATTCAGCTTCCACTTGCCCTACTAAGTCAGTCACTGCCCATCCGTCAGCTCTTGGGCTTTCAAAACACTGTTCTTTCCTCTTTTGTTCTCCAAGTCCTTATGGATGGGTGCTTTTCCTTTCTCTTCCCGTCATCTTAGTGGGAGTTTGAGAGGGATGGAGGTATAGTCTTTTTTTTTTTTTTTTTTTTTTTTTAGTCTGCCACGTCTAACTAGAAGTCCCTATGGTTTGTTTTTATAAGGGGTATTAAGTAACTGTGAAACCAATTACATTCTTTGTGTGCGGCATGACAGTCCGTTTCTATTAGTTTTCACTAAACGCCAGCGACAAGAGTCCAGAAATTTTTGTATTCCCTGTGAAGGAAAAAAAGAAATGAAGGCTGCGTGATGGGGGCAATTCCCACGTGGCAATCTCAAAATACGAATGTCAAAACAGCCTCCTGCGCCTGGGCCAGAGCTGGTGCTCGAGAGGGCATCTGGATGAACTGCGTGATGCCTTCAGTGTGTCCTTCTAGAAGCGTGCCGGTCTGAGCTCTCATCCCAGCCTTTGAGCGCAGGCCCGGGTTTTCCCGAGTCAGAGCTGGGAAAGCAAACTCACTCCCCATTCTAGATGTCTAAACTGAACTGGGAAAACACCACACTCGAATCAATTTCAATGAAGGTAAAATATCGAATTCCTCGGCATCATCAACTAGAACTTCGCTATTTTAGGTCCCAGTGATGCTATCCGCCGTCGATCAGACAAATGAGGTGCATGAGGTGTGGATTTGATCGCTTCCTAGTTATATTCCATTCAGACGGCATTCTCTCTCCTTCTCCCCCAAAGCATGCGATTTCTGGTAACTTCTACCCCAGGAATGGAAGCTGGGCCACATTCAGTGTTGACTGTGCAGGGGCATGGGGTTGGGAACCTCACCCAGCTAGAGGCAGACTGGAGGCTACAATTCGGTTTCTCGCTCCTGGCACATGGCTCTTTTCACAAGTACGTGCAGTTTCCTTTGCTGCCAGCAGCTTGTTCCAAGTGAGCATCTGCATGAGGTGTGGGGAGCTAGTGCCGGGTCACCAGAGCCTGTAGGCCTCCAGCACTTTGCTCAGACCAATGGCCAACACAGCTCCTTGGCAGGCTCCAAATGAGGTCGTCGGCCACTCTCAGCCCACGTCTCCTAGCCCTGGGTGACATCTCCGTCCTGCTGGGGTTTGCTGACATCTAAGAGAAGCAGCTGCACCCAGCATCGCTGTGACACGGGGACCCGGTTGTGTTAGCAAGGTCTCCTTCTGCTCGGGGGTGCTACTAATTAGGTGTTAACACATGACATCCGCGCGCACACACACCTCAGTGCAAAGAACAGCCGGTTGGGCCCACGCACCGAGAGCTGACAACAAAAGTGAGAGTGAGTGGCGATGCTACATTTTGTTTCTCAGGAGTGCAAGAAAATAACCGTCATCATTTGATAAGTTGTATACAGTCATGCTTTGTTGTGCCATATTTACGATTCCAAACTGTGGGTCCTCAGCTGGAATGCTGGTGGCTGAGAAAACAGAAGGGAAGGGAAAAAAAATATTTTTAAAAAATCTGTTCTGCAAAGATCTGAAAGGCATGGAAGAGATACTTCGGAAAACCTCAGCCAGCTTTGTGACCTTGGCCACAATCTTGCTTCAAATTGCCTCATTTATAAATGAGGGGACTGGATTACTGACATATTGAACCACGAGGTTTCTTTCAATGTTGAAACCCTGAGATTCTAAGCTGGGCTGCTTTCCCTGAAGGGAGCCTGTGGAAAAGCACATCTCCCACGACATCAGGATCTGTTGGAACCCACTCGGATTTGCCACTCTTAGGCACAGACGGGTGTCAGAAATTTGTAATGAGTAAGAAATACCCTGAAAGGTTTAGCACAAAGGAACAATGTTTTCGTTTGGTTGTTCGTTTCAAATAGCAATATTATTGTTTGAAGAGCTCTGTGCTTCGGGAAATTGCCGTCTAGGACCAAGGACATGTTAGTCGTATTTCTTTTCTTTTCTTTCTTTCTTTCTTTCTTTTTTTTTTTTTTGTTAAGATTTATTTCTTAATTTGAGAGGGAGTGAGGGGCAGATGGAGAGGGAGAGAGAGTCTCAAGCAGACTCCCCAGTGAGTGTGGAGCCCGACGTGGGCTTCATCTCACAGCCCGGAGATGGTGATCTGAGTCAGATGCTCAACCCACTGAGCCACCCACGTGGCCCTCATATTTATCCACTTCATTATCCCAAGCAGCACTTTGTAAGCTGTCCCTGTGACTAGCCCACCCGTCCGCCCCAGACATTGGCGCTGCCTGGCATGGCTTCTCCTCCTTTTCTCATGCGAGGCCCATTTCTTATGGTCAGAGAGATATACAGTGTGAAAGGACGTTTCTTTACAAACATTTTGACAGCCAAGGTTCTCTGTCGTGGGTGGCAGGTGAGAGGTCCACGTTTGGTCACGTACAACCCTGAGGCAGAGCTGAATATGTCATTCCACTTCCCCCCACTTTTCCACGGCACAACCATCCCTCATGGACAGGGGGTGAAGGGGGCCGACCGTATGTGCTGAGGAGGGAGATCTAGCCTAGGAGCCTCAAGGGGAGTGAGTAACCAAGTAGATGGGTGGTTTAGGGCCGATTGCTTTCCTTTCCAGACCTCGTTTCCTCTCCTGGAACGTAATGCGCATGTCACTGCGTCGTTGGCAAGATCTCCTTGGGTAGTCTGCTCTGCGGAGTAACACCAGACTGGGATTTTTTTGGCTCTCTTCTTTCCGATTCCTGGGGATGGCTTACATAAGGAGAGGTATTATCACCACGATTCTATATTAATACGTTAGTTGCCACAAACAAAAGTAAGTTCTGTAGTTGAGGAATGAAGGTACCATGCGACCAAATTCTGCATCTCCTATGTTCTGAAGCTATCGACTGAGAGCCCGAAACGCCAGTCCGCATGACACCCCAGCTTCCTTAGCCTTCTGTGGTTTTCCTCTTGCTCACGCTCGGGCTCTGGTACTCCTTGCACTTCCAGAGAGGTTGACCTGCATTACAGGTCAAGCCCGCACTCTCTGCTCTCACCAAGGAGAAGGGAACGTGCCCTTGAGCGTACAATTTTGATCTTCTTCCTCTCCCTTCTAATGATTTGTGAACTATTATTATCCAGGCAGAGCATCTCTTTGGGTCTTGCTTGAGACCTCCCCGTAAATCTCCACACTCTGCTCTCTCCTCTAACCATATTCAGTTGGGATTAGGTTTGAGAAGAGTGAAACCCTAAATCATGAAGACCTGCACAAGACAGACGCCCTATTTCTCATGTGTAAGATGGCTGGAGGTAGGCGGTCTCGAAGCATCTCTTCAGAAAGTCATCACAGACGCAGGCTCTTGGTTTCTCGCTATGCTGCAATTTTTAGCATTAGCCCCCCACCCCCTCCGAGTCTAAGATGGTTGCTCTAGCTTCATTCATTACCTTGGCGTCCCTCTCAGGTGGAAGGAGAAAGGCGCCCAAAGTGGGAGACTTCATATTTCAAAAGCCAGTTCTGGAAGTTAGATGTGGCATTTCTGGTCACATCTCATTGACCAGAACCCAGTCACACGGCCATGCCAAGATGCAAGGAAGCTGAGGAAAACGTAGTCTCTGTTCTGGGCAGTCATGGGGGAGGCTGGCTCTGACCCACTCACAAATCCTGAAGAATTCTTCCAATATCAATATATTCCTGAGCTATTTCTCTAGGAAAGCTACAAGATTAAATAGGAAATACTACCAGGGAGGACAATCCAAAGAGGAGATAAGACAGAGGACAGCCTCAAGATACACTGGACCATGTCAATAATATCTTGACACGCCCATGCAGAATGTATTAACTTATCAGAGTGATACAAGGTGGCCGATGGTTGAGAATTAACTAGAAAAGTTTTCATGGATAAATTTCATCCAAAACCAAAGAGATGGGAAGGATATACTTTGGTAGAACAATGAGACAGGCTACTTCAGGAATGAGCAGAGGTGCCCTTTGGCACAATGCAAAGCAGAAGACATTCTCCTCAGTGCCCTTTACTTCTCACCTCTACACCTACTTTCCCTCCCTCTCAACACTGTTCCCCTCCTATAAACACGTTCTCTCTCTCTCATACACACACATGCACACACACACACACACGTGCATACTAATGTTTTCATGAACCATAATTTAAGAAAAAAACCAACTCTTCTAAACTAACTCTTATCTATGTTAAGTCTTAAGTGGCTATCCATTCCAGGAGTATTGTGCAAATTATTTTAAAATTAGAGTTCCCAGCAGTGAGTGTTGCTTTAATTCTAGTCAATGAATGCCTTAAAGACTACTTCTTACAGAACCCTGTGAGGATGGAAAGGAATACCTTTGGGCTCTCAAAGAGATCACACTCTGGTAGATAGAGAGCCATGCACACACCTTCCAAGAAAAACACAGAATATGATCTTTATCTTTTTTAAGAGTAGGGGACCAAGAGGGGAGGGGCAGAGGAGGAGAGAGAATCTCAGGCAGGCTCCATGCTCAGCAGGGAGCCCGACATGGGGCTCAACCCCAGGACCCTGAGATCATGACCTGAGCTGAAATCGAGAGTTGGATGCTCAACCAACTGAGCCATCAGGAGCCCCTGATCTTTTATCTTTTTAAAAAAGTATTGCCTGGGTGGCTCAGTCAGTTAAGCATCTGCCTTCGGCTCAGATGATGATCCCAGGGTCCTGGGATCGAGCCCCTTGTCAGGCTCTCTGCTCAACGAGGAGCCTGCTTCTCCCTCTCCCTCTGCCTGCTGTTCCCCCTGCTTGTGCTCTCTTTCTGTGTGTCAAATAAATACATAGAATCTTTACAAAAAAATACATAAAGTATTGTGAGGTCCCTGGAAAAACAGAGCTCAAGCCCAGCTTCAGAGGAGGATGGTGAGAAATGGGAAATACTTTGTAGGCAGAATTAGACTGGATAAAAGGAGGATGTGGCAGGCGGAAGGAGCACAATAGGAAGGGTGTTGAGGTGGTTGAGACAAGGAGCCCACGTGAGGGAACAGAAGGTATCAGCGAAAGCATTAATGAGACATGCAGCTGAACACGTCATTTGAGAACTTATCGGGAGGGGACCAGAAAGCTTAATGTTGAACAAAATGGGCAATACAAGAAAGTTGGATGGGACAGTGGCCTGATCAAGATTAGTCTATAAGAAATGTCATCGGGAGGCAGAATACAGGCTGGAGACTGAAGAGACAGAATCCAGGCAGACGAACTTTGAGACGGGCTGAAGACCCAGATGAGAGGTAGCAAGGACTTGAACAAAGTCGGTGGGCGTTAAGACAAAATCCATCACTGATGGTGAAACTTCAAATGAAAATTGCGCTGAATCCTTGGGGGAGGGAGATTTTCCAGGCATGTCCCAGGTGACATTATGTTAGGCTCCACATTTCCCAATGACATGTGTGCCCCTAGAGCCCGAGCTTAGAGAGGCCGAGGGAAACTTAGTAAACCAGAATATGAGAAAATGGTACTCTAGACTTTCAGAGAGGAGGGGGCCCTGGAGGCCTTCTACAATATGGCCCACCTTTTTTTTTTACAGATTGAAAAAAAACAAGATTTGGGGACCGTAGCGGCGCCGAAAGGGATGTGGGGTTGGCCCTCCCTAGTAGTATTAGTGTCTTAGCAGGAGCAATAGATACTGACCGGAAAATCACCATAGGGAAGTCATAAGAATGACAGACTAGGGGAAATATTTGCAATACATATCACAAATAAATGGCTAATCTCTGTAATAAAAAGCACCTAGATAACAGGGAGGAAGAGATTAAGCATGCAGTAGGAAGTGGGCAAGGAACGTGACATACACTTTGCACCCACCAGAACTATAAAGCACAGGAAAAGAGAGTCAACCTCAATCACAATAAGAAAGATGCGCATTTAAACTGCACGGAGGACCATGTGTCACCTCCCAGCCACAATGTTGGACAACACCATTGTGAAGCCGGGGAGAAATGGGCAATCATGTTTTGCTAATGAAGCTGCAAGGTGCAAGGTGCAAGGTGATACAGCTTGCAGTGAGGGGAGTCTGGTGAAATCTACCAAAATTACAGATGCATTCATTCATCCTTTGACCCAGAACTCCTACCTGTGGGCATTTACTTTTCAAGTAACTTGCACATGCATCACTAACAGAAAGAGACACGCATGCCCACCTGGGGTTATTAATTGCAGCATTACTTGTAACAGCGAAAAACTAAAAGCAATTTAATTACCAGTATAAGGAACTGGTTTCATAAACAGTGGAAGAGTTACACAGTGGAATTGTATGCAGCTCTAAAAAGAAGGAGAGGGGAACCTGGGTGGCTCAGTGGGTTAAAGCCTCTGCCTTTGGCTCAGGTCATGATCCCAGGGTCCTGGGATCCAGCCCCACATCGGGCTCTCTGCTCAGCAGGGAGCCTGCTTCCTCCTCTCTCTGTGATCTCTGTCAAATAAATAAATTAAAAAAAAATAAAAAATAAATCTTTTAAAAAGAAGGAGAAATGTTCTTTATGTTTCAATACAGAATAAGCTCCAGAGTATTTTGTCAGGGAGGAAAACGCATGATGTAGACCATGTCTAAGGTGCGTTATCTTTTGTATTAAAAGGAGGGAAATCAAGATATATATATTTAGGTTATAATTGCATTTGTCCTTGCACAAAAAAATACTGTAAAGATAAATAAGAAACCAATAAAAAAGGTCTATTTCCAGCAGGAGAGATTATGGAATATATACGAATGGGAATCACAGCTAGACAGGATTCTTCAGATTCCTGAAGAATCAGGAAGTGGCTGTTGAGTTGAGATCTGAAGAATGAGCAGGAGTCAGTAGGCTCAAAGAGCACAAAGAGCAGAGAAGGGCATTGTAATCAGAGAGGGAAGCCTGTTCAAAGGCCCTGTGGTGGGGAGGCAGTGGGTGCTTAGGAAGAAGTAAAAGCAAGCAGCATAGCAAACAAGCTGTGAGGCAAGGCTGGACCACCAGGCTGGTCAGGCCAGACCACGTGGGGCTGAGGAATGCTTTTCTCTCCTAAGAGCAATGAATGGGGTGTTTAAAAGTAGGCAGATAGGAGGAGGTCCCGGGAACTTTGTACCTTGTGTAAGCGAATATTCGCCGTCACTGAAGATTTAGAGGGAAAGTATGATGGTGTGGTCACTACATTTGTTCTTAGAAAGAACTGTTAAGTCCCACCCATCTCCCAAATTCTCCTGAAAAATCACCCACCGTGTTTGCTAACATGCCACGTATTTCAATTATGACCCATCAATCGCTATTTGCTAAAAACATCACACAAATTGCACAAAGGATAAAGTTGTTATAGTCTAATTTACATTGGAACTTATCTCCGTTTCTAGGCAACACCATTGCACTGGATAATGATGGCTCCAACCCTCAGAATCTTTCACAATCTGATAAGTGGAATGAACAAGGGAACCAATTTCTGTGTGTTCAGGGGCTGGTATCTCAACCTATTAGATCCAGCCTGGGAATAAAACCCATTTTTAATGCACCATTTGATAAGAATACTTAACCTCAGTATGCATTGTAATTAGAGAGATAATTAGAACTCCGCTAGAACCTTTTAAGACTAGGAATGCATCTGAAATTCACCTAGAATGAAAATTGCATCATCTAAGACCAATCCGAGGTATTTTTCCTTCCACCTTTACCTTGCCTCCTCCCCCCATTCCAAAGATTTTGCAGTCTGAGGAGTGGGGAAAGATAAGAATCTTACATGTGATGCATATTACAGAAGGCTAACGGATTCTGTTGAAAACTGCTTTACAGTTATTTGAAAAGAAAAAAAAACCCTTAATTTTGAAAATGAGCTTCAGAGGGCGAGCATGAAGACGAAGTGTGAGTCATGTGTGCAGAGAGAAAAAACCGCTCTTGCATGAATCCACTCATAAAATGTTAATATATGCATAAGAAAATTGTGTTCCTTAATCTCTGAAGAAACACTTATCACTAAGAACCCTTTAATTCCTTTCCTGTGCTTGATTTATTAGCTTATGAAATTATGTTAATAACCTTCATGTTAATGGTTTGGGGGCTCAAATGACCTGATTTTAATAATGAAGTAATTTATGCAATAAATGCAATCAGCATCTATGAATCTCACTTAACAGAACATACTAGTGATTAGCCAATGCTAGAACAAGTGACTGCCAGCATGGGGCGACACGCGTGCCTCTGTAGCGAAAATAGTTCAGGCTGATGGGTGCAGAGGGGCGGGCCACGCGGGCACGTGATCTGAACGGCAGCAAAAGCTTTGCAGGAGAGGTTGGGACTGGATTTGAAATGAACTTAGGAACCGTAGAATGAGTCTGCTACTTCAGTAACCATGGGGTAAATCTACACGTGACGTGTATCTGTGACAAGGAACACGTGTATTTTTGTTGGTGTGGAAGGAAACTGGGGAGACAAGAGGAGGAGAGGGTAGAGGGATGCCTAGGAGGGATGGAGGGTTTCCAACCCTGCCACCCTAAAACCCACCTCCCAGGAGGCCCCTGGTGCTAGTGCTACTCAACTTTGGCTCCTCAGAGTACTATGCTGAGTTACCCTCTTTGCTTTGTTTTTGGTTTTTTTTTTCTTTAAGATTTTATTTATTTGACAGGCAGAGATCACAAGTAGGTAGAGAGGCAGGCAGAGAGAGAGGAAGGGAAGCAGGCTCCCTGCTGAGAAGAGACCCCCGATGTGATGCAGGGCTCGATCCCAGGACCCTGAGATCATGACCTGAGCTGAAGGCAGAGGCTTAACCCACTGAGCCGCCCAGGTCCCCTCTTTTGCTTTTTACTTTTTTCCATTCTCCACAGACAGATCTAAAGCTTAGAACAACTAATTGACACCCTTCTCTACTTTTCTTAATGCAAAGCCCCACATTAACCTTGCTAGATGGATAAGATTTTCTCCTGTGTTTCTTCGAAGATACCCAGGAAATGAGCTTCCATTTCTTTATTATTTAAACATTCCTTCAAGAATGCTGTCTCCCTTCCAACTAAAACCTGCTACACCTCTGACTTCCTAGGAAGGAAGACAGGTGTGTTCATTGCCCCTCCTACGGATTCTGCAAAACCCCAGCCCAGGGGGAGGACAGCAGGTCCTTGCACAAAAGCTGTGTTTCCAGCAGCGTGCACATGCCACCGTACAAAGTTCCCCGCGCCCTTGATCTTCACCCTCAACAATGACATTCCACAAAATACTATTTTTAAATGTTCGAAAACACTTCTGGAGCACTTGATAGAATGCTATACCTCTCTCTAAGAAAGCTTGACATCAAATATCCTTTTGGCACAGTGTTAAGTGGAAAAAAAAAGCAAAATATTAAAATAGCTAAACTCTGAACTGTGATGTAGTAAAAATGACATCAGCTTCGAGGTAAGAGTCCTTGGATCCTCCCTCGGCTCCCGCCTCTGACTGACCTGTGGAACTGGTCGAGGTCCTAGACTCTTTAACAACGATTTACATATTTTTTCTATTTGTTCCCATATTTTAACGCAGGGGTGTTAATTTTATAAAATCCTAAAATGCATAACTTTGGAAACTATAGACGGAGCATACTTTGCAAGAATAGAGATTTTTAGTAGAATTTTGATTCTCCCCTGCCCGCCCCCCCCCCCCCCCCCCCCCCCCCCGCACAGCAGTACATTGATCGGCCTTGTATCGGCTATCGCAGAAATGAGAGGCAACCTCCTGTCTCACACGGAACAGTCCTCCTCTTCTTCGGATTTGCACAGGGTAGATCGTAATCGTACCACACCATAAAGCACGAAAGTGAAATGCCTTTGAGAGGCTTTGAGTGCAACCTGCAGCGGCTATATGCGATTCCATAACTTAGCAAATGACAAGGATAATAATGTATTGCACTTTGCAGCCTCTAAAATCTCGGATGTCTACCACAGGCTGTCAAGCCTGATGCCGTTCGGTACTGAAGGAACATCCAACACCGTCGTCTGAGGAATCCCCGCTACTGGGAAGCGTCCACTAACGTCTTTCCATTTCACCAACAGAAATATCTGCGGAGAGACCTTGTACCTGCTCTGACTGTGTCTCTAGGTACACATTCTGGATTCTTAGCCCACTGTATTATTAAATCATGGCATGGCCATATTTTCCTCTCTCCGGATTCTCAGCGAATATGGGCTTAACCTGGGACCTCAGAAATAAATAAATTAACAAAATGACAAACATGCTGTCTTCTCACGGCAGAGAGAATGTCTGAGGTTAGTTCAGCCATTTCTCCTCAGGCAAAATTGTGAGGAGTTTTTCTCACATAGCCAGGAAATATTGTAAAGAGAGCAAAAACACACTTTCCCCTAGTATCCATGTAGAGAGTAGAGATCTAAGCTGAGCTTTCCTTGGACCCTGAGCAGTGGCATCCGGGATGCACAGCTATCGCCGCTGAGCTTTTGTGGCATTTCCATGGCTTTTCGTGTTTTTCTCCTAAGTTCTTAGCACTGTTCCTTTAGGTGCCTTCCCCTTCTCCAGTTAGAACTTCCAGACTCACACAGGCATTTTCTTCCATTTTTGTAGCCGACATCATACCTTGCAAAAGCAGGAAGAAAAATGGGATGAGTGTTGATAGTGGTTGGGTTGGAAGCGACTAGCCCTGGGTTTCTCCTTTCATCCCTTTCTTGAGTTCCTGATTCTGCACTACCCTCCACTTTATTTGGGGGGCTCATCGCTTCCACTTGGCTTCAACGTCCTCTCTGGTTGCTGCACACGCCCTCTCTACCCTTCCGGGAACACTGGCCAGCTCACAGCCACTTCAACGGCGTTGAGAGACCGTGTCAATTACTCTTTGAGAGGGAGAAGCAGATGCTGCTTCTCTTCTTGTGGTGCTCAGACACCCGTCATCTTAAGAGACACTTTGCTTCTTCTTGCTCTGATGAGGGTGGCGACCAGCCCGATCTCCTCCAGGAGCCACCTGCCCCTGGTACACAGAAGCTTCTCACACCTTCTGACTTCATGGTTCAAAACATGTTTCTTGCGTGCTCTTAATTAAAGCATTTCTCTTATCACTCCCTGCTGCTGGGTAACTTAAACCAGCCATTATGTCAAAGGAAAGAAAATGAATTAAAAAAAATTTTCAGTTCTTTGTGTTTTATCTCCATTTTTTTTTTCCTTAAAAGAAACTTCTCCTATTTGATTCCTGTCAGGTTAGGGAGATAGTAGCAATCTCTTCTGAACATGGGCTTGTCTTCTGTACTTGCTCCACACCTTCCTGTCATCTTTCTGGCAGTGGGAAGACTCGGATTTGTCTTGTGTTTAAACTCATTTTATGAATGGGTCACAGAAAAGAGACTTCCTCTTGCTGACATAAGTATTCCCAGGATAAATGAACGTATCTTCCCATCAGTGGCCAGAAATAGATTATTTTTAAAAACCTCAGTGTCCAGGGGTGCCTGGGTGGCTCAGGCAGTTGAATGTCTGACTCATGGTTTTGGCTCAGATCATGATCTCAGGGTCCTGGATCCAGCCTGGCATCGGGCTTGCACTGGGCGGGGTAGGGGGTCTGCTTGAGATTCCCTCTCTCTCTTGCTGCCCCTCCCCCACTCATGTGTGCATGTGCACGCTCACTCTCTCTCTCTCTCACAAATAAGTGAATAAATAAAATCTTAAAAAAAAAACCCTCAGTGTCTTTATATAATGGGAACAGCATAGTATTGTGGTTGTAAGTGTGGATTATAGGCAGATATGTGTCCCTCCTCTCTTGTAAGAGCTGTGTGACCTCAGGAATGACCTAACCTTGTTTTTCTCATCTTGACAACAGGAATAATAATACCTCCTCCTTTGACTGTAGTGAAGACTAACTGAATTTGATATAAAGCACTTAGAATGGTGCTTGGCACAGAACAAATGCTCACTTACTGTTATCTGCTAGTCACGTGATATAAATAGTCCATGAAGGGACCCATTGGTAGAAGGCCATTCACCCACTGTAACTCCAGGACGATTCTGGGAATCTCCAAGTAAGATCCCAAACAAAGAAAAGGTTTTGCAGTGTATTTCTACTCCAAGGCATTTTCCTCTTTACTAATCAAGAATTCTTTTGATTCAGCACTGTCTTGAAAAGATACTTATCAAGATAATAGTTTAAGGAAGGGTGTTCGTTAAATATGACAACTGGAGCCAGCCAGATAAGCGTTTGACTCGTGATGTTTGGAACTCTTAACAACCTTGGTTTAAGCCCTGTGTAATTGAAAGCCATCGAAGTGGTGGCTGTTGGCTTCTCCACAGAAACAAAAAATCGTCAGAGGCCAGAGGAAGTTAAGACATTTGTCTTTTTACTGAAAGAATTTATCATCTTACATATAAAATGCAGCTGATTACTGTCAATGCCTTAAGCTTTAAGGAAATTAGGATATGGCTTGTGGAAGGAATTAAAAATTATTTATCTAGGGTGCCTGGGTGGCTCAGTTGGTTAAGCGATTGCTTTTGGTTCAGGTCATGATCCTGGGGTCCTGGGATCGAGTCCTGCATTGGGCTCCCTGCTCAGCAGAATTCTGCTTCTCTCTCTCCCTCTGCCCTTCCTATGCTTGTGCTTTCTATCTCTAATAAATAAATAAAATCTTTTTTTTTTTTTAAAGTATTTAACCATGGGCACCTGGGTGGCTCAGTGGGTTAAGCCCCTACCTTCGGCTCAGGTCATGATCCCAGGGTCCTGGGATTGAGCCCCTCATCGGGCTCTCTGCTCAGCAGGGAGCCTGATTCCCCCTCTTTCTCTGCCTGCTTCTCTGCCTACTTGTGATCTCTCTCTCTCTGTCAAATAAATAAATAAAATCTTAAAAGAAAAAAAGTATTTAACCAAAGAATTTGCAATGTTCTATGTTAGGAGTGGGGAAGGTGGGGAAAGGTCACTGTTTCTCTTACTTCCATCCCATTAAGATTATCCTCCAATCTGACATTTCTTAATCTGAGTTTATCTTCCAGGTCATTACTTTGTATTCTCAATGTTTTGCAGCCTTTAAAATTCTCAGTTAAAACTGCATATTGAAAAAAAAAATTGAAAAAAAAATAAAAAAATAAAACTGCATATTGACATTAATTATCATTTTCCCGCCTCCTGTATTTTTTTTCTTTTCTACCACTATTTCGGTTGACTTGTTTCTTTAGTCCCTTCTCCATCACTATCTTTTAATAGTCTTTGACATCTCTTTGCATCAACCCAAGCTAATCCAACTTAATAAATCAGTTCTGAGTCTCCCAAAGGAGACAAATGGAAAAACAGGCCAGCCTATATCCTGGATTGTGGAAACCAAAGGAACAGCAACATGGAAGCAGATATTAATCTTTGCAGTATTTTTCCTGAAAAACCACAAACTAGGCTACAAACCAAACAGATAATATTACAAATGCAGAGCAGATCTTTTAAGAGCATCATGCCGCCAACTTCTCTTTTATCTGCCATTGGAGTTTTAGAGCTGAACCATGTGGAGATATTTCTCTCACCACTGAACATGATCTTTGTGGGTATAAATAGAGCTTCTCTTGACTTCTTTTTAAGGTAAATCCAAGCTCCCAGAATACTGAAACCTCTAGGTGAACTGGGATTTAAATTCAGAAGAAAGAAAAATAATAACAAGGAGAAGAGAATTCCAGGAACTTGGCTGCCCCATTATCTGAAACAGAAGTTAAATTAGTTCGAGGGAATGTACTTAAGACTTAATATTGCAACTTAATAGTTCTATTGTCCAGAATCACAAGTTGAGGGCATATGTGCACATTTGTTTAATTACTATGTCTGCGTGCATGTGAAACATTGGCCACTTAGCCAAGAACAGGCTTATTGGGATTTTCTTTAAAGGCACCTCCAACTCTCTGAAATTGCTTGCAACTTTCCATTATTCATATTGTCTGGTGTCAGGGAAGCCTTGACTATTTAACACCCACCTGGAGGTTCAGTGACCATTCCCAAAAGACCATTCCAAAGCATTTCCATGGCTTTCCAAAACAGAATGGATGCTTTCTTCTGCTATGTATCTTGAGGTTCGATCATCAATTTTCAGCCTTTCCAAAACTCCCTTTGCACATAAAGCCCATCATAAGCATTGTTGTCATGTGTTTAGGCATTTTGTGCTTGAGCTAATGAGATGTACATAAAGGATCTGGGTAGAAATATCTTTGTAAGGTTTTTCTCTGTTCTTGTTTTAAACCCAGAATGCATTTGCTTTTTCTGCAAAAAAGAATTCTTTAGGTAGTTAGGTTTCTAGGTCAGTCCTCTGAAAATTTAGTTAAACTTTAAGGCAGGTGAATTGGAGTGTTAAAATCGTTTCTAATTGTTTCTTTGGGAAAAACAAAGAACTAGTCCTAATGAATTTTGAAAGCAGGGTGAGAACTCTGCCCTAAATACAGTTCTAGTCTCCAGAGTTGAATTTCCTTTATATTCCTCTCCTTTTCCACTCAAGGACAGATGAGTTCTCTCTTCCCCTTTCCTTTTTAACTCTTTCCCAGGGAATTAGAATGGATTTCTTCTTCCCCTTCACGTCTCCTCAGATAACAACAGGACCCTCAGGGGGTACTGCCTAGCAGCCAGAACAGTGAATCCAGTAGTGAACAGTGACAACAGGGTCAAAGAGAATCTTCCCACAGCCCATTCCTAGAGAGGGAATGTCTGATGTCTGCTGTGTAGGCCTTAGGGACCACTGGTAATAAAGGACAGACATGGCAAAACGATGGAGACAGTAAAAAGACCAGTGGTTGTCAGGGGTTTGGGGGAAGAAGGGATGAAAAGACAGAGCAGAAAGCAGTAAACTCTGTATGATATCATAATGGTGGATACATGTCATCAAACATTTGTCCAAATTCACAGAATGTATCACATCAAGAATGAACCCTAATGTAAACTATGGACTTTGGGTTGTCATAACCTGTTAATGAAGGCTCACCAGCTGTAACAAATGAACCACCCCAGTGGGGGATGATGGTAATGGGGAAGGCCTGTGCATGTGTGGGGACAGGGGCGATATGGGAAATCTCTGTACCTTTTTTGCAACTTTGCAGTGAACCTTAAACTGTTTTACCAAAAGTACAATCTTAATTTTTCTTAAAAAAGGAAGAAAAGGGTCAGGGGGAAAAATATAGTGGAGCAATTCTGGAAAAAAAAAAGCCACTAACATTGTACAGTAACCATAACCTTTCAGGGTAGATACGATTTCGCCTCCCTTTCACAAAGAAGGTAACTAAAGCAATGACTTAAACAAGGTCACTTGGTTCATCAGCAGCAGAGCTTAGGATTCTAAATGCTGGTCACTTCACAGTATCAGCTTAATCTCTAACATGCAGCTGTCATCAATTATGCTACAATATAGTTGAAACAAATATGTAATCGTCTTAAAAGCACAAGTACAGAAATGCAGTACAAACTACTTTTTGCTGTTAATAATCAACTTGTCTTTGTACATTTAAGTAAACCAAAGTGAATGAAACTTAGTAAGTGCCTTTCTTTTCTTTTTTTTAAAAAGAATATATATATATGCTATATATTTTGTGTGTGTGTGTGTGTGTATATACATAGTATTATATATATTTATATATAAATATATATAGTAGGCTCCATGTCCCTTGTGGAGCTGAACATGGGTCCTGAACCCATGACCCTGAGATCAAGACCTGAGCTGACATCAAGAGTCAGATGCTTAACAGCTGAGCCACTCAGGCACCCCTAATAGCATTCTAAATTTTAAAACATATTATTCTACTTCAAAAGTTGAATGCTAAGGGACTGAACATTTGAAAAGCATACTTAAGAGCATGTAAAATAAGAACTTATTACAGAAATCAATGAATGACTGAGCATTAGGACTTTTATCAATATAACCTATTCCATTAATAAAGTAAGGGGAAAATATAGGATTATACTTTTGCAACTGACGCAATTCAGTAGGCATTCATAGTAAACTTTCTAAGTAAAATAAAACTGGAAAGGAATTCCTAAACAAGATAGAATATTTATTAGAAAGTAACAAATAATGAAATATTAAAGAAATTCTCATTAAAGTCAAACAAGAAAGAGCTATCCAGTATTACCGCTATTGTTCAAAAAGTGTTTTTAGAGGCAGTTGGAATTGGTAGAGGCATAGCCAGAGAAAAGAGGGAGCTATACAGAGCTGGGGCCCAAGAAATCTGCATGAAGATTCCCCTGAGATGTGCATGGACTGGTCTTGACTCTGTGAATCCTGCTGGTGGGAGGCTGAGGGCTGAAGAGAGATATCAGAGATCATACAGAGCTTGAAGACACTGGGATTGTGGCCCAGTCCAAGTGGAGAATCCTCACTGAAAGCAGAAGGTATTAGATCAGGAAACTACAAACCCCTATCTATATAGTAAAATCTATATCCTAGAGGAAGGGCCATACCCTAGGACACAGAACTAAAATAGTAAAAGGCCACTCTAAGAAAACTTAAACAACATCTGACTAGATCAAGATTGACTAATTATGTAACTGCTACCAAAACAAAACTCAAAACCCTTTAAAAGAAGACAGCATAATTAATTCTCCCTAGGAGGGTATCATCTACAATGTCCAGCATGCGATCAAAGATTAATAGACTTTCAAGGAAGTAGATGGTCTGATCTATAATCAAGGGGGGGGGGAATGGGAACAGATCCTGAAGTGACTTAGATGTTAGGACTAACAGAAGTAGATTAAAAAAAAAAACATTATAATATGCTTAAGGATGTGAAATAAAACATAGATAAATGTGAAGTAAGAGATGGGGAATCTCAGTCAAGATATAAAAAGTATAAAAAAGGGGCACCTGGGTGGCTCAGTGGGCTAAAGCCTCTGCCTTTGGCTCAGGTCGTGATCCCAGGGTCCTGGGATCAAGCCCCACATTGGGCTCTCTGCTCGGCGGGGAGCCCACTTCCTCCTTTCTCTCTGCCTGCTTCTATGCCTGCTTGTGATCTCTGTCAAATAAATAAAATCTTTGAAAAAAAAAAGTATAAAAAAGAGCCAGTGGAAATACTAAGCTGAAGAACGCAATATCTGAAATAAAAAGATCCATGGGATAAGCTTAACAGCAGATTGGACACTATAGAAAAAAGTGCCAATGACCTTGAAGAAAGCTCAAGACTAATTTTCCAAATTGATGAACAGAGAAAGAAGACAAATAAAAATAAGCAAAGCCTCAGTGACCTGTGGGACAATATAAAGTCATCTAACATAGTGTAAATGAAGATCTAGCAGGAGAGGGGAGAGAATAGGGGGGAAAAAAAGCAATAGTAGCTGAGAATTTTTGAAAACTGATAAAAAGACATTGATCACCAAGAAAATCATACCTAGGTATATTATAGTCAAAGAAATAAAAATCAAAGATAAAGCTGTAAAGCAGTCAGAGGGGAAAGAAAGAAACATTGGCTATCAGGGAACAGAGATAAGAATTATGTACGACTACTACTCCTAGAAAACAATGAAAGTCAGAAAACAATGGAATGAAATCTATAAAACACAGAGGGAAAAGTGGTAACCTAGAATTCTACAGCCAGTGAAAACAGGCTTTCATAAATGAGGTTTTAAAAAATTGCTAGAAGGGCGCCTGAGTGGCTCAGTGGGTTAAGCTTCTGCCTTTGGTTCAGGTCATGATCTCAGGGTCCTGGGATTGAGCCCCATATTGGGCTCTCTGCTCAGCAGGAAGCCTGTTTCCCCCTCTCTCTGCCTGCCTCCTTGCCTGCTTATGATCTCTGTCTGTCAAATAAATAAATAAATAAAATCTTTAAAAAAATTGCTAGAAAAAAGAAAGCCGAGAGAATTCATAGCCAGCAGATCCTCACTCCAAGAAATGCTAAAGGAAGTTCTTCAGACTAAAGGGAAATGATAACAGATGGAAACTTAGCTGTACAGAGAGAAATCAATACTACCAGAGTAAATATGTGGTAAGTTAAAAGAAAAAAAAACAACTGCCTTTTGAAATTCAAAAAAATTCTTTAAAAGAAAGTCGACTCTTTATAACAACACTGGGTTGTAAATTTTATAATATATATAGAAATAAAATATGTGGCAATTCATAAAGAGTGGAATCGGGTATATGGAATTACACCATTGCAAGATTCTCATATTTTACATGAAGTGGTATGATATTAATTTAAGTGGACTGTGATGACTTAAGAATGTATAATATGAACACTAGGGCAACAATTAAAAAAATACAAAGAGAGGGGTGCCTGGGCGACTCAGTGGATTAAGCCTGTGCCTTCAGCTCAGGTCATGGTCTCAGGATCATGGGATCAAGCCCCACATCAGGCTCTCTGCTCAGCAGAGATTATTATTATTTAAAAATAAAGAGAAATACCTAAAATATAAACAGATGCTCAATAAATGTTGCTTTCGCAATTGGATATCCATATGCAAAAAAAAAAATGAACTTCAACCATTACCTCACACATGTACAGAATTAATCACAGTGGATCATAGACTTAAATATTAAACCAAAAGCTCTAAAACTTATAGAAGAAAACAGGAGGAACATCTCTGTGACCTTGAATAAGCAAAGGTTTCTTATCTTTTTTTTTTTAAGCAAAGATTTCTTAAGACACTAAAAGCAAGACCCATCAAAGCACAAACTGATACGTTAGACTTAATCAGAATTAGAAACTTCTGCATTTACAAGAAACAAATGAAGAGGTTAAAAAGACTGGCTACAACCTGGGAGAAAGCACTTGCAAATCAGATCTCTGGTAAAAGACCAGTGTCCAGAACATAAAAATCAGTAAGAATGCAAATTCAAATATTCCAAATTCAATATGGGTTTCAATAAGAAAACCACAACCTGATTTTCTTAAATGGTCAAAATTTGAACATTCACATCACCAAAGAAGATAATACAGATGGAAAATAAGCATTTTTTAAAATGCTCAATCTGGGGCGCCTGGGTGGCTCAGTGGGTTAAAGCCTCTGCCTTCGGCTCGGGTCATGATCCCAGGGTCCTGGGATCGAGCCCCACATCGGGCTCTCTGCTCAGCAGGGAGCCTGCTTCCTCCTCTCTCTCTGCCTGCCTCTCTGCCTACTTGTGATCTCTCTGTCAGATAAATAAATAAAATGCTCAATCTTAGTCCTTAGGGAAATGCAAATTAAAACCACAATGAGGGGCCACCAAGCATCTGTCAGTGTCTTATAAAGTTAGAAGTCTACCTCCCTATGACTCAGCAATTCCATTGTAGGTATTTAACTAAAACCAACAACAAACGAACAAACCCAAACAATGAAAAAATGAGAAACCCCACAAAAACATGTATCCACAGCTCTGTTCCAGGATGATAAGGTAGGAAGACTTTGAATTCATCTCCTCTACACAACACACCAAATTATACCTATTAACAGAACAATTCCTCCAGAAGAAGAACGGAGGGCTGACTAAACAGCTTCTGAACACCCAAAGACAGAACAGTAAGAGAGACAGAGACACAGTGACAAAGGGAACCCTCATCTCTGACACCGTGAACTTCGGTTGGGAGGGATAGTACTCAGGGACCAGGAATGGATTCCTCTGTCCTTGGGCACAAAAAAAAAAAAAAAAAAAAAAAGTCACAGTTTATGAGAGCAACTAGCATATAAAAGAGACAGCACCAGAACTCTGCCAAGCAGCAGAGGAGCTGCAGGAAAGCTCTTCAGATCAGAGGGGCTGGGGAACTACACAGTTAATGCCCCCACCCCACCTTCAAAGCCTAGACCAGGGCAGGATCTGGATACCACAACAGGTGGGTCTGGTCTTCACAGTGAGCTTGTGACCTCAGCAAGCCCAGGGTTTGCAAGCCTACACCAGCCCCCTTTTTAAAATTTAATTTAAAAGGCTTAAAATTTTTTAACTTGATTTTTAAAAATTTTCTTAATTTGTCTTGTCTTGTTTTATTTTGTTCTTTTCGGTTTTATTATTTTTTCTCCTTTCTCTCCTTTTTTCCTTCTCCCTTTTTCTTTCTCTTTTTTCTCTTTTTTACTTTTTTCTTCTTTTCTTGCATTTTTTCTATTATTAGTATTATTTTCTTTTCTGTATTAAATGAGAAAAACAACTGTGGTTTAGAATAGTAACGAGCATATACATGCATAACTCTAGCCAGCCAACAAAATTTTGTAAGCTAGGAGGACGGGGCGGATACATTTAAAGTGCTGAAAGGAAAAAAACCTATAAGCAAGAATATTCTACCTGGCAAGATTATCATTTGGATTTAAAGAAGAGGTAAAGAGTTTCCCAAGCAAACAAAAGATAAAGGAGTTTATCACCACTAAACCTGCCTTACAAGAAATGTTAAAGGAACTTCTTTAAGCAGAAAAGCAATGGCCATAATTAGACATAAGAATATTATGAATAAAAAGATGTAAAATATGACATACAGAAAATCTGGAGAAGGGAGTAAAAAGGGAAAAGATGGGAAAAAGAAAAAGAAAGAAGCTTTCTCTCTCTTTTTCTAATGTCTTTGAACGTAAATGATCATGAAATTAATATAGACTTCTCTTTATTTAGGATGCTATATGAACATCATGGTAACCACAAACCCAAAACCTATGACAAAAACACAAAAAATAAAGAGAAAGAAAGTCAAACATAATACTATAGAAACTCATCAATTACCAAAAAAAAGAGCAAGAGAAGGGAAGAAAGGAACAAAGAAGAACTACAAAAATAACTAGAAAAAAATTTTTAATGGTAAATAAGTACATGCTTATCAATAATTACATTACATTAAATGGCCTAAATGCTCCAGTCAAATAACACAGAGTGGCAGAATGCATTAAAAAAAAAAAAAGACTCATCTATCTGCTGCCTACAAGAGACTCACTTTGGACCTAAAGACACATACAGACTGAAAGTAAAGGGATAGAAAAATATTCACTATGCAAATGGCAGTGAAAAAAAAAAAAGCTAGGGTAGCAATGTTTATATCAGACACAATAGACTTTAAAACAAAGTCTGCAACAAGAGACAAAGGGAGGCATTACATAATGGTAAAGGGATCAATCCAACAAGAAGATATACATATCTTCTTGTATGTGCAACATACAGTTGTACATATCTAAATATCAACACTGGAGCATTTAAATACATAAAGCAAATATTAATAGAAACAAAGAGAGAAATTGATGGTAATACAACAATAGTAGGGGACTTCAACATCTCCCTTACATCAGTGAATAGATCATCCAGAGAGAAAGTCAAAAAGGAAACAATGTCTTTGAATGACACATTGGGTCTGAGGAACATAAGATATATACAGAACATTCCATCCAGAGCAATAGAATACAAAATCTTTTCAAGTGCATATGGAACAGTCTCCAGAATATATCTATATTAGACCATAAAACAATCCTCAATACATGTAAGAAGATGGGAATCATACCATTGTTGTCATCTTTTCTTATGACAACAGTATGAAACAAGAAATGAATCACAAGAAAAAAGCTGGAAAAAACAAACACATGGTGACGAAACAAAATGATACTTAACAACTAATGGGTCAACAAAGCAATCAGAGAAGAAATAAAAAAGAAAAAATACATGGAGGCGAAAGAAAATGAAAACACAATGGTCCAAAGTCTTTGGGACACAGTGAAAGTTGTTTTAAGAGGAAAGTGTATAGCAGTACAGGTCTATCTCAAGAAACAAGAAAAACGCCTAAATAAACCCCATCTAACCTTATACCTAAAGAACCATAAAAAGAAGAACAAAGCCCAAGGTGAGTAGAAGAAAGGAAATAGTAAAGATCAGAGCAGAAATAAATGACATAGAGACCAAGAAAAAGAAAGGAAAAGAAAAAAGGGGGGGGGGAATCAATGAAACCAAGACCTAGTAATTTGAAAAAATAAACAAAATTGAAAAGCCCTTAACCAGACTCATCAAGAAAAAAAGAGAAATAAGTCAAATAGATAAAATAAGAAATGAAAGAAGAGAAGTAACAGCTGACACCACAGAAGTACAAAGGATTATAAGAGAATACTATGAAAAATTATAGGCCAACAAACTGGACAACCTAGAAGAAATGGATAAATTCCTAGAAACATACAATCTTTAAAAACTGAACAAGGAAGAAATAGAGAATCTGAACAGACCAATTACCAGTAACAAAATTGAATCAGTAATAAAAAAACTACCAAAAAAATAAAAGTCCAGGACCCAGTGGATTCACAGGTGAATTCTCCTAGAATTTAAGGAAGAGTTAATACCTATTCTCCTCAAACTATTCCAAAAAAATAGAAAAGGATGGAAAGCTTCCAAACACATTCGACAAGGCCAGTATGACCCTGAACACCAAAACCAGACACTGCAGAGAAAGACACTGCAAAAAAAGTAAACTACAGGCCAACATCCCTGGTGAATATAGATGAAAAAACCATCAACAAAAATATTAGGAAACTTCTTACAATAATACAATATAAAGATCATTCACCTCAATCAGATGGGATTTATTCTGAGGATGTGAGGATAGTTCAATATTTGCAAGTCAATCAAGTTCATGAACCACACCAACAAAACAGGATAAAAATAATATGTTAATATCAACAGTGCAGAAAAAGCAGTTGACAAGATTCAAAACCTATTCATGATAAAAACAGGGAACATACCTCACCATAAGAAAAGCCATATGTGACAAACCCACAGCTAATATCCTAACTCAGTGGTAAAAAACTTAAAGGGTTCCCTCTAATGTCAGGAACAAGACAAGGACATCCACTCTCACCGCTTTTATTCAACATACTCCTGGAAGTCTGAGTCATAGCAATCAGACAAGAAAAAGAAATAACAGGCATCTGTATTGGTAAAGAAGTTAAACTGTCACTATTTGTAGATGAGACGATACTATACATAGAGAACCTGAGAGACTCCACCGAAAAACTACTAGAAGTAAAAAACACATTTAGTAAAGTATCAGGATACAAAACTAATACCCATAAATTGGTAGTGTTTCTATACACTGATTATGAAGTAGCAGAAAGAGAATTTAAGAAAACAATACTATTTACAATTGCACCAAAAAGAATGAAATACCTAGGAATAAATTTAACCAAAGAGGTGAAAGACCTATATTTCAAAACCACAACACATTGATAAAAGAAATTGAAAATGACAAACAAATGGAAAGATATCCATGCTCATAAATTAGAAGAGTTAGTCTTGTTAAAATGTTCATACTACCCAAAGCAATCTACAACTTCAATGCAGTCTCTATCAAAACACTGACAGCATTTTCTGCAAAGCTAGAACAAATAATACTCAAGTAGATATGGAGCCACAGAAGTCCCCAGATAGCCCAAGCAATCCTGAGAAGAAGAACAAGGTGGAGGTAGGTTTTAAGATATACTACGGAGCAGTAGTCATCAAAACAGTAGGGTGTTGGTCCCAAAACAGACACAGATTAAAAGGACAGAATGGAGACCCCGTAAGTAAACCCTCACTTTTATGGTCAATTAATCTATAACAAAGGAGGTAAGACTATACAGTGAGAAAAAGACAGTCTTTTTAATAAGTGGTGCTGGGGAAACTGGATAGCTACATGTAGAAATGAAATGGGACTACTTTTTTTTTTAAGAATTTATTTATTTATTTGATAGAGACAGAGAGTGAGCACAAGCAGAGAGAGCTGCAGAGGGAAAGGGAGAAGCAGCAGACTCCCCACTGAGCAGGAAGGCTGATGAAGGGCCCAGTCCCTGGACTCTGAGATCATGATCTGAGCTGAAGGCAGATGCTTAACCCACTGAGCCACACAGGCGCCCTGAACCTGGACCATCTTCTAACACTGTACAGAAAAATAAGCTCAAAATGGACTAAGGAACCAATGTGAGACTGCAACCATAAAACTTTTGGAAGAAAACATAAGCAGTAATTTTTTTTTAAGATTTCATTTATATATTTGACAGACAGAGATCACAAGTAGGCAGAGAGGCAGGCAGAGAGAAGGGGGAAGCAGGCTCCCTGCTGAGCAGAGAGCCTGATGCGGGGCTTGATTCCAGGACCCTGAGATCATGACCTGAGCCTAAGGCAGAGGCTTAACCCACTGAGCCACCCCGGCACCCCAGCAGTAATTTCTTTAAATATATATATATTTATTTATTTATTTGAGAGAGAAAGAGAGTATGTGAGAAGGGGGAAGAGCAAAAGGAGAGGGAGAGAGGCAGGGAAGCAGACTCCCTGCTGACTGTGGAGCCTGACACGGGGCTTGATCCCAGAATCCCGAGATTATGACCTGAGCCAAAATCAGGAGTCAGAGGCTTAACTGACTGAGCCACCCAAGCATCCCAGTAATTTCTATGATGTTGACCTTAGCAACATTTTTTAAATGTCTTCTCAGGAAAGCAAAACAAAAGCAAAAATAAACTACTGGGACTACACCAAAACAAAAAGCTTTTGCACATGAAGGAAGCAGCAACAACAACAAAAAAGGGCAGCCTACGAAATGGGAGAAGATATTTGCAAACGGTGTATCTGATAAGGAGTTAATACCCAAAACATAGGAAGAGCTTATACAACTCAACACCAAAAAACCCAAGCAATCTGATTTAAAAATGGGCAGGAGGACCTGAATAGACATTTCTCCAAAGAAGACACCCAGATGGCCAAAAAACGCATGAAAAGCTGCTCACCATCACTCATCATCGGGGAGCGCAAATCAAAACCATAGCGAGCTACCGCCTTACACCAGTTGGAATGGCTAAAATCAAAGTGACAAGAAATAACAAATGTGGGTGAGGATGTGGAGAAAAACGAATCCTCTTGCATTGTTGATGGGAATGTAAATTTGTGCAGCCCCTGTGCAAAACAGTATGGGAGTTTCTCAACTAAAAGTAGAAATAGCATATGATCCAATAATTCCACTAGTGAATATTTACCCAAAGAAAATAAAAACACTTTTGAAAAGATACATACACCCCTATGTTTATTGCAGCATTGTTTAGCAAAGACATGGAAGCAACCTAAGTGTCCATCAGTAGATGAATGGATAAGGAAAATGTGATACACACACACACACACACACACACACACACACACACAGGAATAGTATGGAAGATAGCCATAAAAAAGGGTGAGATCATGCCATTTGAGACGACATGGATGAACCTGGAGGGTTATGCTAAGTGAAATAAGTCCGACCAAGAAGGACAAATACCATACAGTTCCATTCATAAGTGAAATCGAACACCAAACAAAACAAATCAACAAGCAAAAAACCAGAATCAGACCTTTCAATACAGAGAACAAACGAATGGTTACCAGAGAGAAGGGGCCAGAGGGTTGGGGAAAATAGGCGAACGGGACTGGGCGATACAGTCTTCTAGTTATGGGATGAGGAAGTCACAGGAATAAAAGGCACAGCATGAGGAACACGGTCAATGATACTGTCACAGTGATGTAACAGGACAGATGGTGGTTCCCCTTGTATGAACACAGCATAACATACACACGTGTCAAATCACTAAGGTATACACCTGAAACTAATGTAACATTGTGTGCCAATTACACTTAAATAAAAAAAATTTAAAAATATCTATCCATAGGAAGACTTGCCCAAGAACGTTCGTCGCAACTTTATTCATAACAATCCCAAGCTGGAAACAATTCTACAGTCCATCAGCAGGAGAATGGGTAAAGTTGTGTCATGGTCACAGAATTGAATTCACTAAGCAACATAAAGACCACTACTAACACCCAGCAACATGGATAAATCTTAAACCCATTATGTTGCCAGACACAAATCACTGCACACCATATGAATTCATTTAAATGACATCTAAGAACACACAAAAATAATCTATTGTGATAGAATAGGGTTTGCTTTTTGAAGGATGATTGACTGCAACAGGGCACAAACGAACTTTATAGGGTGAGGAAAATGTACATTTCTGTTAGGGTGTTGTTACAGGTGTCTATGTCTGTCAGAAGCCATTGGACTTGCACTCATTGATGGTACATTTCACTCTATAAATTTTGCCTACGTTAAAAATCAAACTCAAAAAATCATAATGATTGAGTGAATTCACAGCTTGGGCAGAAATTTTATTCTGAGTATCATATAAAAGGAAGAGATGTAAAATATGAAATAAATATTGTAAACTTGGCCAGATGTTATCATGTCGGGATGCTGGGGATATGGGGTGTTGAAATTTCATCTTCTGTGAATTTTCTGCATGTATAAAATATTTCAAATTAAAATAAACAAAATATGATGAAGTTTAAAATGTCTCTCCAGCCAGAGTTGTATGTTTATAGTGAGGCTTCAGTCAGAGATCAGCAAATGATGCCATTGTTTTAAAAGACCCAGAAAAGAGAAATTCAAGCTTCATGACCCATGATTTCTGCAAGTAAAGAGTCATTATTCTATTACCACTTCACAGTATGGAATACAACCTTTGTCTCAACCCAAGATGGCAGTTTCCTAATTTGTTGGCTTTATTTTAGTATTATAAATCTTATGAGCCAATGTTTCCTAGATGGGTTGATTTCTGCCCTGTCTTTTGTCTGTTGTTTCAATTTGCTCTAGAAGTTTGGGCGTTTGATTGTCTCACTCAACTGGAAAACCAAAACCAAGCCCTCTAGGTGATTTACACTTGCATTTTAAATGTAAAGAGCTCTCCAAGTGAATGGATACCATTGTGTACAATGCCATTCAATTGTTATCATTAAATTTCACTCAGTCAGACCTACCAGAAGGACCATATCCTTAAGATTTCATTTTTGCACATTTCTCACATGGAGGTGACATTAAAAAAAAAAAAAAAAGATCAGCCGTGTAATTAGTGTTCTTACTTTATTACTACACCAATTAGTGTTTGTTGAGTTCTCAGAGGGTGGGTGGTAAATCAGTCTAGCAATATCTGATTTGTTCAACAAGTCTCAGTGCTTTTTGCTAAACACAGACACTATTCCATGAGGGAGGAGAATACGAAGATACGTATGAGAAAGCCACTATTCTCCAGGACTTTCCAATCAGAATAAACATATGATTCTCCAAAATAACTGGGATGAATATGAGAAACGCCTGAAGAAATGGACAAGTAAAGGGCTTTTGGAATTCAAAGGACCGAGAACTTTCTGGCACCTGGGAAGGAAAGTGTGGGTTATCAAGAAAGACGTTTCAATAAGGTTTTTAAGACCGAGGATTTCAGTAGCGGGGCAGAGGGAGGGAGTTATGGGGAGGCACTGACAGGGAAGCAAGGATGCCTCTGGCTGGGGGTCCTGGGGTGTAAAGATCCAGGTTGGAATTAAGCTAGAACAGAAAATGAGAGCAGAACAAGATTGTGTGCAATGCTCTTACCAGCAAGCGGTTGAAAAGCTGACTCTGATCTAGGATGAGGCGTTATATCAGATCATATAATATATCATGTCATATCATCATATCAAATCATGTCACCGGAGCTGCAGAGGTAGAGCCAACATGGGAGTCACTTGCTTCAGGAGCTTGGGGATGTGTGAAGGACACAGGTTCTTTCCATGTCTGGGCTCTTCCGTCCTGGGGGTTGGCTTATTTCCAGGAATCAGAGCCAAACATGCGACATCCAAAGACAGACTTTGCCTCTCCCTGACACTCTCTGATAAGCAAGGAAATCTTTTCCAGAGGCTTCCAACACACTTTTGCTCACACCTCATTGGCCAAACTGAGTTCCCAGTGCATCGCAAAACGATTATTCTTAGACCAATCAGGGCCTCCCTCTTCTCCTGAGATGTGTCCCTAAGTGTGGGCTAAGTGGGACATCTACATGAAACAAGGATTCTATTAGAATAAAGGAAGGAGGAAAAGATGGAATTTGGATGGAAACCAGTCATATCCAGTATGAGGACCAATAGTTGTTACCTGCCTTCTATGTATAGGCACGGGGCTTGCTCTATATTTCAGTTTAACCCATGTGTGGACCTAGATCATGAAGAGCTTTTACAAGGGCAAGGCTGAGATCCTGGACAGCAGTCCACAGACAGGAAATGGCTTACGGGATTTTGAGCAGGGAAATGATATAATCAGAGTACGCTATTTAGAGATGGAGAAGAATTTGTGAAGATGGAGAAAATGCCATGTACCCAAATGCTATATAGCTACTTGTCAAAAATACGATGTCTAACTTTCATGCGCTTTCTTCATTCTCCATTTCAAGGAGCTCCCCACCCCCTGCATCCTTCCATCTGGTACGTGGTCCGTTCAACCATGCACATCCCGCCTTCCCGTCCTATGAAGCAGATCCCGGGGCATACAGGATGGAATGGAGTAATAACCAGTGAAGTCCCATGTTACTCTGTCGGGCACTATTTCCCAGCAAAACCCGTACCTTTCTGTGCCTCGGGCACAGAGCCTGGTTCCGAGATTCTGCTTTTATCCACTTCATGGTATATTCAGCTCCCCCGAGTTTAGCTCCCACGTCCCTCTGCAATTTCTGAGCTCAGTTCTTCCAATTGTGTCATTCGCTCTGGTTCTCGTCATCCCCTACTTCTACTCTTGTTCTTAAGACTTTCTCAGGGACGCCCTGTGGTCCCACCACGGAAGGTCTACCCTTCTTTTCGTTTGGGGTTTTCTGTATGCCATTTTGCCACTGCATCAGAACACACAACATCCTTGCTCCCCTGCACCAGAGGGAGTGAAGCTATTGAAATGTATTCTTACTTCTATTTGAGAGCACGAGCTGGGGGCCGGTGTGCAGAGGGAGAGGGAGAGGCAGACTCTGCGCTGAGCACGGCTCCGTCTCACGACCCTGAGATCATGATGCCAGCCGAACTCAAGGTTCAGACGCTTAACCGAGGGGACCAGCCAGGTGCCCCAATATTTTTATCTTAGTACCACCAGACTTTAAAAGGGTCCAAAATAAATAAAATTTAGTGCTCAGGTCACCAAAGATGCTCAAATATAAACAGACAGAAAAGTCCTCAAGCAATGAGGTTGGTAACTCCTCTTTGAGGTGGTGAGTAACTGTTCAAATAATACTTTGGAAGTTATTTTGCAAATAACATTCTCATTTGCAGTCCAAGCTTTGTCAGTTATATCTCCCTTACATCTAGAGACACATAGGAGCGGTCCTGTCTGTCATGCATTCTCTTTCTCTAGGAGCTCCCGCCCTGGGCCAGTCTCCAGTGGGAACTCACAGGTGGTGCCTTCCCTCAGGGAGGAAGGGAACAGGGAGTGAAGGCCAATGCCAGGTCCAACAGGAACCCTGTTTACTCCTCTTCCATGTCCCCTAAGCAAATCCATAGGCACTTGTGTGCTTGTTAGTAGCACTGTAAGTAGAAGCATGAGGAGAAGGTTCGCAGTGTTTCCAAGGGGCCACATTCTTGGAGACTGGGAATGAGTGAGGGCCATGGAAGAGAAGTGGGTCAGTGAAACAGAAGCTTAATGAGGAAACTGGGTGCTTTTCACCGTCAAGGTCTGACTTCAGGATTTGCAAATGTAGGGTAACTCTCAACACCACCCCACCCCCAACCATCCCCTTCTCCAACTCCTCATCAGCCTTTGGCCAGCCAACCAGCAACAGACAGAGCAGGAGGGGCTCTGTTTCAAAGAAGGATGGTCCCACACAGGGCCACAGCCCTCGAATTAGGGTTCTGAAGAGATTCCCCCTGGGGGAATATGCGACCTGGGAAAAGTAGGTTTGTTGTGCTCCCAAGACGGGCCTGTCCCGATGGCACGCAGTCTAGAAATGGAAACCCCAAGAGTCAAACCCATTGTCCCAAACCAAAAGGCACAGAAGTTCCAGGAGTAAGAACCCAACACTCTACTTCAATTACTCCACTAGGAACGGACTGGCCTTTCCAGGGCACATCTGAGGCCCTGAACACGTCTGCTTACATCATCTATATGAAAGGAAAAAGTAGGTGGGATTTCCAGCGATCGGCTCCGCTCACAGGGTAAGGGACATCCTGTACTGAGTGCTAAGTGTTCTTCACCAGCCTTTCCTCTAAATGCCTCTAGCATGTCTTCCTAGTATTGAACAAACACCCATTCTGCCTGTGTCACGGATTTTGTCAATACGAACCGAAAATGTGCAGCTTTTTTACCACCCCTAACAGCGTTCTTAATTAACCTGCTGAGAGAGTCAACAGCACAGTTCACTGTTTGCTGTGTGCTCTCCACCACTCTAGAGTCAAGACGCTCTTTAAGAAGTACAGAACACTTGCCCCAGGTTGTTTTGTTTTCCAGAAAGAAGGAAAGAAAGCGGTGGAGGTGGGGAGGGATTCCTTACAACCACAGTGAATTTGACTTAATTGCTCAAACTTCCTTCTGATTGTTTGGCCCCGAGTAACAGCCCTTCCTTAACTAATAACTTTAATTAGAGCAACCACTAGTTATAAAAGTGCACCTTTTCTCTTGACTCGGTCTGTTTCTGCAGACTTCTGATCATGAAACCGGGGACCAGCAAGTCACATTCCTGGGTTCTCAGTAGATGGGATACGGGGTCCCATTATGCTACACGCGGTGTGTTTCACACTCTGGACATCAGCCTGTCGTGGCTGAAATCGGTCTGCTGGGTTTGGTCTTTGAGGTTTGTCTGAGCCACTGGGGCGAGTGTGAAGCACACCCAGGATCCTGATTCTCAGGGAACTCATCTTTAGAAAATAACAAAGTTGAGGACATTGTGTACCATCTTTACTATGAGTGTCGATTTCCCAACAGAACCCAAAGCCCTCTTTTCATCTCAAGAAGTTTACCAGGATGGTGATGTTATTATAAAAAACCGAAAAAAAACCAAAAAACAAAAAACAACCAGCTGTTTAACTCAAAGGCACCAAAACACACCCAACACAAGCCCGTTCTCTGGCTCTGTCCCCACAACATCTCATCTGACGGTGAAGGAAATAAACTTCTGTGTTCCGGGCTATGATACAGGATTCTTGTTACCGGCTGGTTCTCAGGCAAAGGCTCAGTAACAACGAGAAGCTACTTAAAGGATCTGTTTCGGCTGTGTGATTGCCAGGTGAGGCTGGTCTCGTGTTTGATGACGCATATTCAGGGGCTGATTGTGCAAGAAATGGTGATGTTTTTCCATTTGTTTTTGCCTCCTGATGCACCATCCCCCCTCTCGGTCCCTGAGCTGCCCTGCAAAGCGGACGTTTCTCTTGAAAATCACTCGGGAGTCCCACAGGCCCTCCCACTCTTCTGTAATGCTGTGGCAGGGGGAGGGGGGGTGCATCTCACCCCCAGCCCAGCCTCCACCTCCCTCACTGTCGTATCCAAATCAGGAGCAGTGGGAAGGGCGGTTTACAGCATGTGGCCGCCATATGTGGAGGGCTGATGGGGGGGTGGGTGGTGGTGCACTTCCCATCCTTTCTGTCATGATGATGGACAGCCCCCCTGCCCACACACCACAAGACTTCCCCACAGCCTCAGCTGAAAAGCTGGATCCTGGCATCTGAGTTCCAACCAGTGACTGTATCTCCTTAACGAGATGCTGACTGACCGAAGTTTCACTTCTCAGAGTTCTTTCCTGGTCCCTCCTTTTATGACTGCTTTTCTCTTACTCGGGTTCATCATTTATAGAGACATATAATGGGAAATGGGTGCCTGGTTAGTCAGGATTGTTTGTGTTAATTTTTCAGTGAAAGCAGGTAGTTATTTAAAAATGTGCCAGCCACTTCTCTATCCTAGAGATGGCAAGTCCTCTTGGGGGTCCCCTTGCTCTGAGAATAAGTTGACTGGAAATGGGTAAGTCTACACATGAGTCTCTGGGGGTTGAAGTAGACTGACTGAGATCTGCTAGCAGGGAAAAAACACCAAGGGTCACCAAGGGGGACTCACCATGATGGCAAAGGAAAGGTCTAGAAAGGTCACCCCAACCCCACCATCAGGGACTGGTGAAGAGGTGGTGCTGGTCTCGGGGGTGGGGGGACAGGGTGGGTGTGCAAGGAAATGCGAATCAAGACCTGTGGACCTTGACAGTGTGGTCTTCATCCTGCCTTAAAGACCCACTCAGCACAAAGATCCAGGCCAGCAATGGCATCATCACAGGAGAGGAGGGGGGAGGGCACTGAGGTGTGACTCTTCAGGTCTACAGTGAAACGTGGACAGAGCCAAAGCAACCTACTTTGGGTTGGTAGTGGGCTACCTACTGGACTGGTCATCCACGGCAGTTCTCTCTCCAAAAGGGCTTCATTTCCAGAACTGAGTAATCTGGATCATGTATACAGAGGGATTGGATAGCCTGTCAAGCTCTGGGGACCCAAGCTAGATTTAATGCAAAAGACAAAAGGTTGCGGCTTCCTAGGTACCCAAGGCGGGACTCCCATTATTCAGGCTCATTTAGAACCAAAAGGGATCAGAGAGGTCCCTGAGCTCTCATTTTGCAGAGAAAAACTGATCATGAGCAAATCCGCATCACCCCAGCACAAAGCAATGAACGGGCAGAATGTGCCGGGAAGACACAGAGCTGACGGCTGCCCTAGGGCCGTTTCCATGGTCATAAGTTGTAACTCTCCCTAAATGCAGTATGGTTTGCTTCAAACTCTCTGAGATTCAGGAGGGTGCAAAGTTTAGCTCTGGAATTTCCAGACGACTGAATTTTCCAGTTTTGCACATTGGTACAGATGTTATTGGGTTTCCTCTAGTCACTAGGATGGCCTAGGTGTTTGTTGATAAGGTAACTACAGACACGAACCTCTTATTTTTTACCCTAATCCTGGAGCTCTGGTCCTTCTTACATACCTTCCTAGATAATCATGCTTAAACCCTAACGTGTACCTTGAGCACCACCCAACTAGCTTCCCCCCCACCCCAAGTAAACTCCATTCCTCCTCCTGAATTCTCTGTTTGGAGAGCAGCACCCGCCAGCCTTCCCCTTTGGCCATACAAAGTCCCACACATTCCAGCCCCTCAAAAGCGACTGTATTTCCTCTTTTCCATTCCCACTGCTGCTGCGGGTCCTAGTAGGATCTAGCCATCTTCCACCTGCACTGCGGTAATTTCTAACTGGTCCCCTGGGGTTTGATCCCATTCCAGATCTTTTCCCATACTGCCACCAAAGCGGTTTTTCACAAACCCAAGTCAGAGGGGGTTATTCTTTCCATAGCTCTGTAATCCGTTAAAATAAGCTCCAAACCCCTTCGCGTGCGCCGAGGGCCCCCATGACCCACCTTCCACTTTATTTCATGGAAGCCTTCTTCTGCCCGGTCCCCAGCCTTCCCCTTTACTGTCCACCCAAGATGCCATGTCCTGCCACTCCAAGCTCTCAGGGGTGGCCGGCCACCTCTTTTTCACGGCCCCGTTCTCTCACCGTGAGTTCCCCCCAACCTGGGAATGTTGGTCTACCTTTTAGCCCGGTGGCCACTTCCATCTTTAAAGACTCACTTCAGCTGCTGTCATCTCTCTGAGTTTTTCTAACCTCTCAGTCCCCCCAGGGGGAAGATGGACGCTCCACCTTGTGCGTCCTGACTAAGCCTATGTAGGTGTCTGTCGCGGCGCCTCTAACACTGTGCGCAACGATTCGTTCCATGTGTCTCTCCCCAGGGTGTTGGGGACACCTTGATGGTAAAGAGCCTGTCTTAGTTACACTGATTTTCCAGGACCCAGCACAGTTCCTGGCATACAGTGGGCACTTGGTGGTGTTTTCAAAAAGGAGAAAGGAAAGAAGGAGGGGAGGGAGGGAGGGAGGGAGGAAAACATAATGTCACAATATAACACCATTCCACTTTTTTCATTTCCAGAAAAAAGACATGTGGGAAAACTTTGACTGCTATTTTTATAATACACTGAAGCTAATTACTACCCAAGGCGGTTCAGGAATTCAAATAATAGTGTGAGGAAAGATAAATATTATTCATTTTCATATTGTACCATGTGGCCATTGGTGGGATACCTCAATCTTTTTGTTTTTGTTTTGTTTTGTTTTGTTTGAGTGAGAGAGAGAGAGAGAGACTCTCACACAGGCTTCATGCTCAGTGTGGAGCCCGATGCAAGGCTTGATCTCATGATCCTGAGATCATGACCTGAGCCAAAATCAAGATTGGGATACTCAACTGACTGGGCCACCCAAGTGCCTTGAGATGCCTCAATCTTAAGATTTAATATTAATCTTAGTGACTATAGTGGACATTGGTCATATGTTTGGCTGTCCGGATGCCCTTCCTATGTTTGGAGAATTGCCCTGTGTAGAAGTCTTTTGGGGAGGCGGAGTGCTTGACTGTCCACAGTAGCTGCAGAGATGGGCTACCCATATTCTCAGCATCCCTTCCAGCTGGGGCGCAGACTTACCTGTGCACGGGGCCCGCTCATTACATATGCCCATAAGGATCGGGAGCTGCCCACAGTAAGGTATGGAAACAAGAGGATGATCCTTCTCTGGGGTCAGTCATGGTACCAGCAGCATCGGAGTTCAGCACCAGCAGCCACACGGACCACAGTGACCTGGAGGCAGAGGGGAGGGGGTCTGGAGCAGTGTCTCCATTGGCATGGTCTGCTGACAGACGGTAGCCAAGGGTCTGAGCTATTACTTCCCTCTGTTTCTGTCCAATTCCCAAATTTGGTCCTCCAGCTGTCCTAGTGGTTCTCTGAGCCAACTCATCTCAGTAAATTCCTTTTCTGCTTCTAGTCTTTTCTGTTGCAACTAACCCAAAACATCCATAACTCTTCGGTGATTCATCGATGCTTCTGGCTTCAAGGATTTGGGTCTACCAGTTGCATGATTTATATGAGTCTGGCTGATAAAATATCTCATCCACTGGTGAGTCAATGGTTAATTCATTCCCCGTTATTAGAGAGATTTTTTCCAGGCAGACTATTTTCCAGAAAAGCTTCCATGGGGCAGTTTTTCTTGCCCTAAATCACACTCCTTTGTGTTAGCACAGTGCCTGGCATATATTAAGCCCTTAATAGATACTTGCTGAAGGAACTAGTGAGTGATCATTTCAAATCCAGGAGACTCATTTTGCTATATCAAATTTGGTATTGTTAAGGTAAAACCCTACAGAAAGAAGCAGCAAAGATGGTCTTTTTTTTTTTTTTTTAGGTTTTCTTATTTTTGAGAGAGAGAGACAGAGAGAGTCAGAGAGAGAGAGAGAGAGAGCACAAGCAGGGGGAGAGGCAGCAGGAGAGGGAGAAACAGACTCCCCACTGAGCTAGGAGCCTGACATGGGGCTTGATCCCAGGACCTGGAGATCATGACCTGAGCCGAAGGCAGACGCCCAACCAACTGAGCCACCCTGGCGCCCCATGGTCTTTAAAGAGCATCTTTCCAGGGCACCTGGGTGGCTCAGTCAGTCAAGCGTCCAACTCTTGATTTAGGCTCAGGTTGTGATCTGGGGGCATGAGATTGAGCCCCACGTTGGGCTCTGTGCTTAGCGGAGTCTGCTTCTCTCCTTCTCCCCATGTGCTATTGCTCTCTCTCTCTCTCAACTAAATAAATCTTTTAAAAAAGAACCTTTTTCTACATGTGATTTGATGATGAGCCCACTCAAGAGTAGTGCTTACAGACACACTAGCAACTGGTTCGGTTCCACAAACAGTTATTGATCCTTCCGGATCCTTTCCTGGAACTGTTCTAGACGTTCCTGCTCAAACTATCTCTTGAGTTTAATCTCAAGAGATGAATCCCAGGGGCGCCTGGGTGGCTCAGTAGGTTAAGGGGCTGCCTTTGCCTCAGGTCATGATCCCAGGGTCCTGGGATGGAGCCCCACCTTGGGGCTCCCTACGCAGTGGGCAGCCTGGTTCTCCCTCTCCCGGTACAGCTCCCCCTGCTTCTGCACACTCTCTCTGTCAAATAAATAAATAAAATATTCTTTTAAAAAAAGAGATTAATCCCAAACTTAATCTCTGTGACCCTTGCTTTCCTCTTTAGCAAAATGGAAATGACAATCCTTCCAGTCCTTCCTCAGAGGGCTGTTACTAAGATCAAAATGGTACTGATGCTCGTTTCTTTGTGCCTTCACCATTGCTGCTTATATTCTCAGCACCCCCTCCTCAATTTAGTTCAAAAAACCCTCATGAGTCCACAGTCTCTCATGCTTCATCTCCCACTCTGATCTGAGAAGCAAACTGAGGGTTTTGGAGTGGAGGGGGGTGGGGGGTTGGGTAAGCCTGGTGGTGGGTATTAAGGAGGGCACGGATTGCACGGAGCACTGGGTGTGGTGCCTAAACAATGAATCTTGGAACACTGAAAAAATAAAATCAAATAAAAACAACAACAAAAACCCTCACGAGCCCGGTCTCTGCTCCACCACTGAATAAGTCACCGTGACACAAAGTTGAGGAAGGGGTGCTCTGCTCTCAAGGAGTTTACGGTGTAGTCAAGGAGATGGATGGACCAAAACCCCAGGAAACACAGTGATAGCGGCAGACATGGCACTGCTGAGGAAGTACGAGGAAGGGTGACGAAAGGATGGAGACATCACAAATGCGAAAGGACTCCTGGAGGGGTTCTTGAGGGGAGTCTCTGAGATGGAAAGCTGGGCAAAGAGAAAAGAATGGACGTGCAAGAAAAAGGAACTACAGGGCAAAGGCGAACATGGAAGCCAAGTGTGTAGGGGGAGATGGGTCAGATCATGGTGACCATGTAGGTCAGGAAAGCGGCTTGGGACTAGGTAATAGGGAGCCTCTAGAGGGTTGTAAACAGGTAGGTTTCTTATTTATTTATTTATTTATTTATTTAGAGCAAATGTAAGTGGGGGTGGAGGGGGAGGGGAGAGAGAGAGGGAATCTCAGCAGGCCCCACACTCAGCAGGGAGCCCGACGTGGGGCTCGCACTGACGACCCTGAGATCATGACCTGAGCTGAAGGCTGATGACCGACTGGGCCACCCAGGTGCCCTCAAGCAGGGTTTAGAAGACATTAAACATGTTATGGGAAGTCCTGAACCTCAGGGTTCACCTTTGTCTGTTTCCTAAACAACAAAACGGTACAAAGGGTTGAGCCGATGAGGATAAACGGTCCCTCGGCACACACAGTCCCCGCCCCGCCATCTTCACATGGGATGGAGTCACCGCTGGTCAGACACAGTGCCCAGCACTGGGGTGTGACGTCATGATTCCAGACCACCTTTGATCCTTATTCAAAGAGCACACGAGTCATGGAAGGGCTTCTAGTATCTTCCCCGTCAGGAAACGTTGTTGACCTGGTGTGAATTACTCACCTTTCTGGAATTCCTCAGATATCTGACCTTTTCCAGACAACCCTATTCAGCTGTTCAAAGGAAACTTTACCTAAGATTTCTCTTATTTCCACCCGACAGCCTACATACATCTAAATCAAATAGGGGGGAAAGGAGCGAAGAGGATATTAGGGGTAAACCCATGATCGCACTGGCCAAAAATGTCGGGGGTGGCTGCCCCATTCTGCCGTATAGAAATGAGGCCAGACGGCTGTGGCACTGGGATTCAGACTGTCCACCCCCAACACATCTAATCTCACCCTGGGGTTCATGGGCTGGGCCGGCAGGAAGACTGTCTAAATGTGGAGTGTAGAGATTCAGACACGCTGGCCCCGTTCCCAGGAGGCCAGGTCAGGATGAGAATCAATATTTCAGTAGCTCAGGGTTAGGAAACACCCGTATCAAATCTTGTCCATTAAGGAAACAAACGCTAAACCCACAGACCTCCCGTATGTTGCACGGGCTGATAGGGATGAAGTGTTTGACTCGTCTGGAGAAACGGACCCCGTTATTCTTGTACTTTCTTGACAAGCAGAGGTTGTATTAAAAATTCTCAGAATGAGACCGAGGTTGCTTAAAGCCCCTGAGAAGCAGCTTTTTGGGGTAAAGGGGAGACAGGGCAGGGCTCTAAATACGGTCGGGTAATCCTGTGTTATTTGGAAAATAAAGGTCACAGAAATCAAAAGAGGTAGAATTTGGCTTGGGTATGCAGTGGCCTTTGCTTGGATTTGACAGACCTCCCCTGGGGACCCCCTGCCCCAAACATTTGGAAAATCTAGGCAACCAACAGATAGTCCCAGCCAATTGGTACCTTTCCTGTTTGTATCAAAGGAAAAGCGTTGGACACACAGAATGATTAATATCAGCTCTCACACTGGGACATGCATCTGCAGGTCTAAGCGGGGGGATTCCACATTTATCCCTCTCCCCCTCAAAAATAATGAATGAAAGCAACTGTATTTAGAGAAGGGGTTTTCCTCCAGGAGACATTATGTCTCTCGTGTCCTAGGGCACACTCATTTCCTGTACCCACACGGGCTTTTCCTAGGGCACGCCTTGGTCTAGCACTTCCAGGTGTCCATGAAAGAGAAGAAAAGTGAACCAAAGGGTGGGGGTTGCAGGGAAGGGGGGAGTGGGGTGTGGGATGTGGGGTGTGGACAAGTGCAGAGTCTCAAAGATCTAATTGCAACTCTGACAAGCCTCAGATCAAAGGAGTCTCTCCTTGGCTCTTTGATCTCTTGATAACGACATTTAGCACCCTCCCCTGGCTGTGCCTGGGGCAGTCAGCCCTCCCTTCTCACTCCCTCATCTTTTTCTAGTTTAAATAATTCGACTGCTAAACATTTTCAAAAGGGTGGAAATAAGCAAGCACTTTAAGATCCAACTCGTTTGCTAGATTTGGGAAAGCCTTGTTGCCGTACCAATGCCAGACTGGAGAATAAAAATAAGCACCGCGGAATCCTAGAAAAGGATAGTTATCACTTTTTTTTTTTTTTAAAGATTTTATTTATTTATTTGACAGAGAGAGATCACAAGTAGGCAGAGAGGCAGGCAGAGAGAGAGGAAGGGAAGCAGGCTCCCCGCTGAGCAGAGAGCCCGATGCGGGACTCGATCCCAGGACCCTGAGATCATGACCTGAGCCGAAGGCAGCGGCTTAACCCACTGAGCCACCCAGGCGCCCTGGTTATCACTTTTAACACCTTCTCTGACTCCCAGCTGGGCAGCCAGTGCACAGAATGGGGCGATGACCACAACCTCACCTCCAGCAGTGCCTGGTGGGGCAGGAAGGGCAAGAGGTGGCCCCCGGTCTTTCTGCTACTAGAGGCAAGAATCTGAGTGGATCCCCACCACATCAGTCCTTGCCCCTCCTTTCTCCCCCAAATCCCCAAGACAAGTAGAAGGGCCTCCCCCGTTGGGCCCCACATCCTCCAGCGTCTTCCGGTGCTGGGTGCCTCACCACTTGTACCCAGCACGTGCGGCTCAGAAGCAGCCTTTATTCTCAGGTCATGATCTTAGGGTTGTGAGATCGAGCCCCGGGTCAGGCTCTACGCTCATCGAGGAGTCGGCTTCGGACTCTCTCTCCCTTTCCCTCTGCCCCTCCCCACTGCCTGCGCCCTCCCACTCTCTCTCAAATCAATCAATAATTTTTTTTAAATGGCCTTTAATGAAACATTAGGGAGGGAGGAGAAAAGCCGTACCATGGAACTTGCTCCTACCATGAGATAATCCTAGGCTGCCAGGTTTAGCAAATAAAAATAGAAGACAACCAGTTAAATCTAAATTTCAGATAAATGATGAATTTTTTTTAGCACAAATATATCCTAAATATTGCATGGGACACATTAATAGTAACTAAAATTTATTCCTTTACCTGAAATTCAAATTTAACTGAATGCCCTGTATTTTAACTGGTAACCCTACTAGAGTCCTTCTGCCAAAAAACCTTGCTAGAGCACCTCGGGGTAGGCTGGCCTTAGAGTACAACAAAACTGATTTTTTGCCCTAGCCTGATACCTTCCGTGGTTGTATTCAGGAGGCGGGAGAAAGGAAAGGGGCTAGTGTTTGCTGAGCCCTGTATATTCTGCGTCCCATATGATCCCCTCAACATCCCCAGAGGATAGGGACTGTAATTCCCCTTTCACTCTGATGCAACTAAAGCCCACAAAGGTCAAGGGGTTTGTCAGCTCAAATGACTACAGTCAGGATTCTAACCCAGGCGTCCCTAACTTCAGATCCGTGATCTGTCTCTAATGCCACAGTCTCCTCCTCTCTCCGCAATAAGGCACCACAGACCCTGAGGCTAATGGACTTGTTTCAACATAAACAGGCCTTTTCTCATTCCAAAGATATCTTTTTACGTTAATCAAAGGTTCTCGATCTTATCCTCTAGAACTCTGTGTCCTGGCCTTCGAAACTGAGGGGTGTGGGAAACCCCACATAAGAGAGAGAAATTGATCTGAAAGAGGGTCCTAGGTGCTTCAGTGAATGGAAGACATGGTCACCTGTGATTTTCCTCGCTCCGGTGAGCCTGTGTAAGCTGAATTCCAGCTAGGATGCCCGTATATTGTGAAACCCTGACTTCCTCGTTCCTGAGGGCAGTAGTTGTCAAATTTAAGGGGGCTTCAGAATGAACAGGGACGGCTTATGAAAACACTCATTCCAGGGTCCAGCCCCCAGAGTTGCTGCCTCAGTAGGTCCAGGGGGAGGCCCAGGAATTGACATTTCTGACACGCTTGCAGGTAACTCCGACGCCCTTGGTCTGCTGGAGGGGTGGCAGGGGGAGGGGGTAGGTCCTCCTTCGAAAACCACTGCTCTAGGACAAAAATAAGACCGGTAGCCTGCACCCTTCACAAGTGTGCATTACGTCCCTTCGCTTTTTTGTTAAGACCTACACTCCTCCTTGCTTTCCCTAACTGGAAGAAGCCCTAAGAGGATTTTCCCTTTTATGCAAAAAAGGCAAAACGTGAAAATTGTGTTCAGCGTGTGTTTTGCAACGAGCCCTCCTAAGGGAAGTGCACCCGGAGAGGTGACAGTGTCCCCGCGGAGCTCCTTACCCGGAGAACCATACTCAGCATCAGACCCCCAGAGCTCTGAACCATGTCTCCCAGCACCCGTATGTTATCTCTGTTTACTCTGGGCGTCCGTTAGTGAGGTGTCCTAAGGCATCAGAAACGCCCAACAGGTGGAGGTCTGTGAATGCTCAAAAAACAAACAAACAAACTCTTTTCCTTATAAATTAATGGCAATTGCTTCTTTGTTTTACACCGTTTTCAGCTTATAAAAGGTTTCACGGGAATGGTCTACTTTTGAATAGTGGGGGAACCGTGGGTATGGTATTTGCACTTAAGTCCGCGTCCATGTTGGAATTCAAGGCTACTCTACGCCTGTCATTCCCATCTGTTGAAAGTCCCCTACAGTCCTCCCTCCTCAATGGAGTCTGCACCCATTCCCTCACTCAGTCATTCCCATGGTACGACTCAGGCGCCCACAATCTAGCAGACATTACGTGGAACCTCGGGGCAGACGGAGGAGGTGGACCCAGTTTCTGCCAGCACATGGGAGAGCCTCATGGAGACAAAGTGACAAAGATGCAGTGAGAGGTGTTATCCTCGAAGCAAGCGGAGAATGGCTGTCACAAAGGAAGAGAGAAGAGGAAGGGAGGATTCTCGCTGGGCTTAGCCCTTGGGCTGAGTGTGAATTGTTGAAGACGGGGTTGCAGGAAGACAAAGGGGGGGAGGGACAGTCCGTGCAAAGGGAATAGCGTGTGCAAAAGTACAGAAGTGGGAAACAACAGAGCAAGTTCAAGAGCTGCAAGAAACATATCATGACTAAGGTATATGGTCAACTTGATGGCAGGAGGAGAGGGAGTGGAGGAGGGGCCCAGCAGGCAGATCACGAGGAGGCGCTTGCTGTCTTTTCTTTTAAGACGATGATGAGGCAGTGGGTGGTCTGTAGGGAAGGGATGCCACTCAGGCCTACGATCTGGCGGGGTCAGGGGTGTCAAACGTAGAGGTGGTTGCCCTACGACCCACTGGAGGTCAAGGGTGTGAATGAGGGTTGGGCTGTTGGAGCTGGATGGAGTAGCAAAGACTAAAGGTCTGAAAATAAAACCTTCATGTCCGCTCCTGCTGGCCTCCACTGCAGAAGGATCCTAGCTGAGTCTGGGGGACTGAGATGCATATTTCTGTGTGTTTTTATATTCCAAGTAAGTATGTGCCTTCAACCGAGCATTTCTGTCCCAGTAATTACCACCCTTCATACAGCTGCTTTAACTCTGTGCTGATTTTTCAGTTTTACTCTCCTCCTGATCGCCAGACACATTTTTATTCACCCCAAATCATTCCGGAGCTTCCTGGCTAGTAGAGGAGACAAGCAAATGAATGGAGAGGTGGGATTCAATGTAGTGCACAGAACAGTGGAAACATCTACAAAGACCTGTGAGGCTACAGAGAAAAGAAAGTTCGACCTAGAAACAGCCAATTGTACAGCAATTAATTTTCAAATCGCATTGCAATTAATTTGTGGACTTGAATAGAAAATATCAATTCATTCCCTCGATTGAAAATGACTTCCCAGAAGATTACAGATTTTTTTTTTCTTTATACAATGTCTCACAGAACCTCTCTAGCACTGGCACTTGATAAATATATTTTGGTAATTGAGAAGATTAATTAAACTGTTTTAGCCTATTAATTTTCCTAGGCTATCAAAATTCTAAAATAAATAGAATGGCCTTCATTATCCAGCTTCCCCCCAAAAGCTAATATTTTATTTGATTTTTTTTAAAAAGATTTTAATGTTTTAATTAAATAATTAAAGAGAGATAGAGAGTGCACAAGTAGGAGGAGCAGAGGCAGAGGGAGAAGCAGGCGCTCCACGGAGAAGGGAGCCCGAAGCGGGACTCGATCCCAGGACCCTGGGGTCATGACCTGAGCTGAAGGCGGATGCTTAACCAACTGAGCCACCCAGATGCCCCTTACTTTTCCTTTTTTTTTTTCAAATGTTCTTTTGCTTGTGGTAAATGAAGGCGAGAGTGTTCCATCAAATTACCAGGTACAGGAACCCGGCCTCCCAGGACAACTTGACTTTAAAGGAGCAAATGGGTGATGGCAGCCCTCACGGGAGGGCAAGAGCACCAACGTCCAAGACCCGCAGCTCTAGAAGACGAGCGCGTTTTCAGAGCGCACCCTCACTCATGGATGGGGACCGTGCAGTGGAACAATAAATCAATAGAATCTCTTTAAATAAGGCAAGGTTGGAAAATCATCTTCCGGCAATTTGATGCCAAAGGCCTAACGTGGAAACAAGAGACTTCACACGAAAGGCAAACCCTTCTCTGGGCGTCCTGGGGCCTATGAGGTCAGTGGCAAGTCCTAAGGACGGCAACTTTCCCTCTGTTTCCATAGATGGCCTCTGCTGGGTCACCTCGGAAGTGCCTGCAAAGGGTCACTGTCTGCCTTGGAGAGCGGCCTGCAGCTCTCTCCATCAGGAGGCCAAGACCCTAAGAACCCTCCCCGAGCGCCGAGCCTTGACCTCATCACAGGGACGGGGGGGACCCTCGCCTTCGCAGCCCAGGAAGGTCGAGGTGAAACTGAACTAAAATTAACTGTTAAAAAAGGAAGGAAAAGAAATCCGGTGGGATGATTTAGGATCTCCTCTCCTTTTGGCTCCTTGCACTGCATTAATGCATGATCGGTGGTGTTCCCAATAAAGGAATTCAAGACTGGCCGGGACGGTCTTCGGCCGAGGGAAGGCAGCTTCCAGGCTTCACCTGCAGCGGCGTGAGGACCAGCCGGCCTCCGGGAGGGAACCAGGGCCAGCCACCGGCCGCCTGGGGGGCCAGTCCCTTCCTTAGGCTCCTCCCCCTGCAGCCCCCGCCGGTCCGCACGCAGCGAGCATCCTCCTCGGTCACCCAGCCAGGGTCCCCGGGGGTGTGTTTCTCAGAGCCGGCGCCTGGGAGGTTCCGTTTGCACAGCAAACCAAGGCGCCGGAGGAAGATGTTTGTAGCCAGGGCACCAGAGAAGGGGTCCGCTCCGGAAATATTACAAAATAAATCGGCTCCATCTTGGCTGCCACCCCTTCCAGCTTCCACCCCCCGCCTTGATCCCGTGGCCCTGCGGCCACCTGGGGCGCCCCCTCACCCCATGGTCAGGTTGTCTTCCGTCTCCACAGCAATCTGCACTTTGAGCACCTCAGAAACCTCTTTCCTTAAAGCCCGTGGTCCATCCAAAGGATCCTTCCTTTTCCCCGCCTTGGGTCTACTTCCTGGCCGTGTACCCGCCGAATTCCTTTCTCCCAGCATAACCGAGGTCCGGTGAGAAGCGCATCGATCAGTAATTCACACTAAAGTGTGAACAGCAACCGCCGCTCCGGACAGTTACTTGCTCGCCCCGCTCTTCTCTCTTGGAGCTGTAGTTCCAGCTGATGACCTGTTCCTCCAGCCTCTCTTCCCGCCCAGGGTGACCCTGAGTTAGGGAGCCCCACGCCCATGACCGCCGGGGCCCTCTCTGAGAGTGCTGTCCTGACGAAAGGGGACAGGCGCGTCTGACACTGTCTGAAATCCTACCCGGAAACATGCGTGTCCGCGGGAGGTGAGGACACCATGCTGCAGCCGCAAGACGGAAAGGGCGACAGGACCAGGAAAAGGCACCCACTGCCTGGCTTCCCTCATCTCCCTGTCTGGGACCTGGAATCCCTCCGCCCACTCTGTCCTCACCTGGCCCTTCACCCCACCAAGCTACCACTCAGGCTCCATCCCTTCTAACGATGTTTAAGCGGAGGATGCAGTACTGTTAACTGGAGACATACTGTTGCACACCAGACCTCTGGAGCGCGATCATACTAACTCTGAAACTTTGTCTTGAACAGCGACTCTACCTCCTCCCTCCCCCGGGGCCAGGCAACTGCCATTCTCCTGTTACCAGGAGTCTGATGATTTTAGATTCCTCCTGTGAGTGGAATCATGAAGGGGTTGTTCCTCAGTGACCGGCTTATTTCCTTTAGCTAAACCACCTTGAGGTCCATCCCCACTGTCACATAGGGTAGGATTTCCTTCTTTTCTTAAAGGCTGAATGGTATCCCACTGTACACACACATTTGATCTTTTAACCAGTTTTAGCCTTTCCCAGTCCTTAACTATGGCCAGGAACACACCCAGCCTTCCCTGTGGTGAAGGGAAGATGGAAAATACTGGAACTCGATGACCTTCCCTGGCCTTCTCAACTCCTGAATCTTGAGTAACTCTGCTTTCAGGAACACTCTGTAATCTCTGCCTTGATGTTCTCTTGGTTCTTTCCCCCTGGTTATTACATAGTCAGGGTTCGAGTTTCGGTCAGAAAGACATGGGTTCCTATCCCCACTTTGCCAGGACTGCTGGGTAACCTGTGATTTCTTTCAACCTCAAATTCTTTACTTGTAAAATGAAATCATGGCACATTTTATCACAGGTTGTTATAAAACACAAATGAGTTAATGTCTGAGTGTATAATACATTTTTTTCTAACAGATTTTTGTTAGAGGACGGATGAGCGGCAGAGAGAGAGGTAGACTCCCCGCTGAGCAGGGAGCCTGACACGGGACTCGATCCCAGGACCCTGAGATCATGACCTAAGCTGAAGGCAGATGCTTAACCCACTGAACCACCCAGGCACCTGCATAATACGTGTTTAATGACTATGAGCCATTATTTTCGGGTTTATAACGTCGGCAAAGATGCCTGTGCCGCCTGGGGCCAACCTTCCCCAACACCAGCAACTCACTCCCTGGGCTGACCATCTCCTCATCCCCAAACCCCCCTTTATTCTGGAGAGGGAAAAGTGCATTCTTACAAAGATGGATTAAATTTGTTTCCAAAGGTTCGGTATTTTAGTGGAAGGAGTTGGGATAGAATGAGAACCAGAGAGCTACAGCAGGGGAGGGGAGAGGAGGCCGGGAACAGGGGGAGGGGGCTGAGGGCACCGAGGGAAAGCGGAAGGAACGGGGACTAACATGTACGCTGGCCCCAGAGACAGCCCTAATTAGACTCTTTTCTTCTCTGTTGCTGTTTTTGCTTCCTTTGGTTTAAAAATAAAGTGTCCCATTTTAGCTCTCATTACGCCTTTTAATTTTCATATTTATAAGATTAAGATTGCATAACTTGCCCAGGACAAACTGTGATGTAAGGCATTTGATGTGTGTTAAAAAAAAGGAAGGGGGGAAAAAAGCCCCAAGCTTGACCCGAGGAGGCAAAATGCTTCTGTACTATGAGAACCTTACTGACTGAAGTTTCGGGATTGTTCTCTGAGGCAAGGAAAACCATTTTAAAAAACAAACAAGTTTGTATTCTGGGGCATTTCCCAGAAAAGACGCAGGTATGGTTTAGTAAGATGGGATTTGGTTTTGTTTTTGGATCTCTGGCTGGGTGGTAAAAGGTCAGCTCTGTGTTGTAATCCAGTCTACTGCCTTTCTCCCGTAATCCTAACCACAGCCCTCTCAAAGCTGGGCAGCGTGGCAATTAGTAAAATGAAATTTCGTTTTCTAAACATCTTCTCCTGGATACCTTAACAACTCTCTGCTGAGGTCTGAAATGTTCTGGAAAAACTCAGATGGTCGAAATGGTGGAATAATTTCCCTAGGAGAAAGTTGTTAAAACCCTTTCCCCTAAAAATCAGTTAATAAGATGGAAAGATGGGCCAAAACATGAGGTCTTGAGAATGAGTTTGAAAGAAAACGAAGCAGAGAGGTAGGGGAAGGAAGAGGTTTTTTAAAATGAGGGCTGTATCGTGTCTTGACCTGCAGATGGGCCTGCCTGTGGGGAGGGGTGTGAAAGCCCCCCAGCTCTGCCCCCGTCTGCTCGGTGCCCCAGAGCAGGTCTCAAGCATGGACCGCAGGTCAGCACCATCCTGGGTCCTGGGCATCCAGACAGGGAGGCCCCAGCTCTGCTCTGTGGTCCAGGCATCCTCAGGTCAACGTGGAGAGGAAGCCACTACCCAGATGTCCTTGTAGGTGTCAGAGCAACAAATCCCAGGACAGCGAGCATTGTTAGAACAAGATATATGAACTCAGGGCCTCCTAACCTCCAACTGGTCGACTGTCCTTATTTCATCATTGCCATTTGTCATTAGTTCTGGCCCTTCTGGCCTCAGTCACCACCCTATTATCACTGTGAAGGGAAGCCACCTACACCCTCTATGAACTGAAAGCCTTGTTTTGACCCCCAACCTGTTTCCAAAGCTTTTGTGCAACAAAGTGAGATACACTGGCTTGCATTTCTTTCCTCTCTCTCTCTCTTTTTTTTTAAGATTTTATTTATTTGAGAAAGACAGAGAGTACAAGTGGGGTGGGAGGGGCAGAGGAAAAGGGCGCCGGATGCGGGGCTCAATCCCAGGACCCCGGGAGCACAATGTGAGCAGAAGGCAGACGCCTAACCCACTGAGCCACCCAGGCACCCCGGCTTCTTTATTTATTAACTTTTATTATAAGAAGCCGGGAAGCAAAAAAACCACACAAAACAACAACAAAAACAGAAATGTAGCAGAGAAATGAAGAGCATATATTGTCTATAAACCAGTTAATAAGCTCCTAAGTTATGGCACCAACTCTTGTTATGGCTGGAATTATGCTCCCCAACCCCCCAATTCCTAGGTTGAAGTTCTAGCCCACTGCACTCAGAATGCGGTCTTATGTGGAAATGGGGTCACTGCAAAGATAATCAGTCACTGGAGTAGGGTTGGCCCTCATCCTGTATGACTGGTGTCCTTATAAAAGGAGAAATTCGGACCCAGACACATGCACACAGGAGAACGCGGTGTGAACGCAAAGGCTGAAGCCTGGGCAGTGCTTCTAAAAAAACCAAGGAACATCGGAGAGCGCCAGCAACCAGCAGAAGCTGGAGGGGAAGGCTGGGGCAGGTTTTCCCTCCCTGTCTCAGAAGGAACCAACCCTACCGACCCCTTGATCTTGGACATCCAGCCTCCAGACTGGGACAGTACATTTCTGCTATGGAAGCCCCCCCAGTCTGCGGGGTCCTTTGTACCACAGCCCTAGAGAACTCAAAATGTCCTTGTATTTAAAAATGCTGCGAACTATAAACAGGGCCCTCTGATCATGGAGAGTGTGGGGAGTGTGGGTGCCCCTGTACGCTGCAGACAGCGTGCTGAAGGCGTCACGACCCGCTCTGCACCTGCGGGATGGTATGTGAGGTTCTCCTCATGTGAACAGGAATCTTCATTCTGATTAAAAGTGAAATGTGTTTCTCAGTCATTCGCCCCTGGGTGAGTCTTGTCCACATGAGGTTATTAGCAGGTTAATTTAGTTTCCAGGTTAATTTATGTTCAGCAGCTGTGGTCTGATGAAGACGAGAGGGGCCCTTACCACCATTTCTAGCACTTGCTATGAGACCATCTCACCGTGTCACTTTAATCTGCCCCGCGCATGCAGCTGCCGCCCTAAGAGCGAAGCAGATGTATATGGAACTAAGGACAAACAGCTCCTGGAGCCTGGACATCAGCCTTCCCTCTGCCGTGCAATGGTCCTTCTGCACGAAACCCTTCCATATATTAAAATCTAGTACCAATAAGACAGTTACCGAGGGCTCAGTGGGAGTCCGGAAAGGCGGCAGGAATCTTTCAAAGCACCCACTGATTCCTTTGGGTTTTGTGACTGTAGTCGCCAGGACCGAACACCATTCCAGCAGATCCCAAATGGAACCGCCTGGATGTTACCCAAAGTAGGCTGGTTTAGGAAGGGTTCCTGCCTGGGGTCGCCCCCTCCTTGTGGCTCAGGGGCACTCGCTTCTGCGGGAAAACACTGACCTCAACAGGAAGGCCATACAGGTTGGGTGACTACTATCAAGCAGATTTTCTGAACTTGCTCTTGCCAAAATAACCCAGCCAGCCGACTACTGACAAGTGAGCTGCTCATGAATATACGTTTCTTCTCGGAAATACGCATGAGGGGCGTCGGCTCTGCATCACCCTCTCCAGCCTCTTCCCGTATATTCCCTTCCCTCGCATCACCTCACTTTGATCTGGCTTTTTCCTTCCAAGCTCCCAAGCTGGAATTTCAACACAACCCCACCCCCAAAGTGGCTCCCTAGACAACCGGTCCTAATAATTTTTATAAACAGCAAAGACTGAAGTCGAGTACCACAGCGTTGAGCAGGGCAGACGATGACGGCTCTCCCTCCGTGTCCCCAAAGGCAGCACCTTGTGTCCAAGCTGCCAAGCGCCAAAGACAGCAGTTGGTGCTTAAAAGGAGAGAAAGGATGACCCCAAATGGGATCCAGTATGTGGCGCCTCCCCGAGCGCCTTCCAACCGTCATCGCGGAACGGTGGGTTTCCGGGCAAGGTCATTGTAAGCCGTCGTTTGCGAGAAGAGAAGCTCTTGGGCCCCAATGGAAGTGATTTGGCAATGAAACGCTGTGCGAGGGACCAACTCTTTGTGTCACACGGGCCTGCAGAAGATGCTTCTGAGCGTTCGGCCTGCGTTTTCATCCTCTGCGACTGCTTTGGCGTTCTTCTTGGCGAAGGCGAAGCCACACACGCTGGTGACAGTCTGGGAGGGAGGAGAGCCCGGCGTCTGCAAGGAGAGAGGGGCCGGGTCTCGTTCGTGGGGGCTCGGCCACCTTGCTCTCTGCCCGATCTTCAGGGAATTGCCTACTCCAGAGGGTTGCTGTGAGGGCCAAGGGAGCTCGTGTGTAAAACGCAAGCACTGGCTGGGGGCAAGGGCCCGGTGGGGACTGTTGAGCTGCCGTGTTTCAGACTGTGCTGGGCGCGCAGGAGACGTGGGTGGGGTGCACATGGGCTCTTTGGCCGGACCCCGTCCATTAGCTTTGTGGGGCACAACCAGGACCTGAGCACGGGAGTTTGCCCCTCCTCCTCGTTGGGGTAGTTTGGTCGCAGGTGGCCCAGTCAACATCCTAGTGGGTCCACACGTGCATTTCCCTCAGAGCTGGTGGTCCCCCCACTGCCCGCAGCTTCTCACACACGTTCCCAAATGCCATTCCCAGTCCTGTGGCACCACTGGCCTCTGGTGTCTTTCTCTCCAGCCCAGGCTGCCGGCCACTGTTGCAAAAAGTCAACAGGTGAATCATTCATCCACTGAACGTGTGTTTACTGAGCTCCCTCTCCGTGTGGAGGGCGCTTTGTGGGGAGGGACAGGGCGGTCGTGGTGGTCCTCACACCCCTCACACTCATGGCGAATGGGTCGTTCCACAGCGTGACGAGGGCTACGGAGGAAATGGCCAGATGCGTGACTGAGGGTAACGGAGGAACAGGGAGACCATTTCACCAAAGTGGCCCACGAAGGCCTTCCTCAGGAGGGACATTCAGGCTGAAACCCGAAGGATGAGCGGGGCCGCTGGAGGGAACGTGCCCGATGCTCGGGGGGACCCAAGGAGGCCTGTGTGGCAGGACTGAGGAGTGTGGGGGAGGGGAGCTACGACACAGGCCGGGGCAGCTCATACGCCGGGGGCAGCTCACGCCAGGCCTGGAGGTCCGGGCACGCTCAAAATTTTATCCTCAGAGAAATGGGGAATCCCTGAGAGATTTTAAGTAGAGAAGGGACGTGAGAGGACTCAGATTCACCAAGACTCTCTCACATCACCCCTGAAATGGGGCCATTCTGGCACCCGGTCCTGTGGGCTTCTGCTGGTCCTGTCCTGTCTCGAAGGGGAAAGCTTCACCCCCGGAGGCCCCCCTCGGGTCCCTCCCAGCTCTCCCCCTCTCATTGTGGTAGAGCAGACCAACACACCATTTAACCGTCCCACCATACCGAAGCGCACGGTTCGGCGACACTAAGTGCACCCACCATCCTGTGCAAACGCCACCTGCTGCGCCCCCTCAACACCATCCTTTCCACTAACTTCTCTCCGCTGCACCCCCATCAGCAGCTGCCACGCTGTCTCTGAAGGGACGCAGGGCCTCTCCCCTGCCCAGGCCTGTCCTTCCAACACTGATGTGAATGAATGAATGAACAAATGAACATCTCTCTCTCTACATACACACACATAATACATGTATACACACATATTATATATACGTATATAATATACATTTATATATATTATATGTATGCATGTGTATACAGTAAAGATTTATGTATTTGAGAGAGAGAGAGGGAACATGAGTGGGGGGAGGGGAGAGGGAGAATCTCAAGCAGACTCTGCATGGAGCATGGAGCCTGATGTGGGCTTTGATCTCATGACCTTGAGACCATGACCTGAGCCAAAATCAAGCACCAAAGTTCAACCAGCTGAGCCACCCAGGTGCCTCATTCATTCACTCATTCATGCATTTACAAATCCTTCCTTCAGTTATATCTTCCCTTGACGTGAGACTAAATCGCTCCTTCACTGCAACGCCTAGGTTCCCAGTTTCTCCGTGCTCTGCCTGTATGGCCCCCACCACCTGTCCCCCCAGCCCCAGGGCTCAGTCCCTGGCCCTGCAGCAGCCACACTGTCCACCGCCCCTTCCGCCGTGAAACTCCTTGGTGCCTTGGCTTCCGTCCTGCTGTGTGGGAGCAGCCCCTCACACACGGAACGCTGCTCATCTAGGTCCTGTCCCCCCTCCTATCCCTACACACAGACACCCTCACTTCTGTTCCCAGCTCAGTGCTTTGACTCCCGGGCTCAGTGTGCCAGCTGGACATTTCCCCAAGGACAGCCTGCCAGCATCTCACACGCAACAGGTCCCAAACCAAACGCATCATGTGCCCCCGCCAGGCCCATTGTCACTTCTGGGTCACGTGTCCCAGAGGCCGTAATTGCTGCTGCCTTAGCTCAGGCCTTGCTGACCACGTCCCGTCACTGTGGCTAGAGTCTCCTTTGTGTCTGACTCTGAGCTTCCCCTGCAGGAATCCGGCCTCTCTGTGGCTTCCAGCTTCATCTTCCTCAGACCTGGGCTCAGTCGCAGGGCTCCCCTGTCCCAACACATCAGTGACACACACACTGACATGCTTTCTGCCTGACCTCCACCCTCCAGCCCGCCCCTTAGTCTCACCGAGGACACCAGACTGGACCACGAGATGGCGGACGTTCTAGGCCCCCTTCCCGGCTACCCCACCTGACCCGAGAGGCCTCTCGGTCTTCAAGTTCCTTCCAGCTGACGCTTTTCCTTCCCAACTCCTGCTCCGATGCCCTCTTCCCAAAGTGGCTCCTCCCTATCGAATGTTCTGGCAACTTTCCTGTTGACACGAAGCCTGTTCTTAGTTGCTCTGCCTGATGTTAATCCTCCCCCCTGTTCTCTTCTCCAAACCATCTTGCCTTGTCAGTAAAACTATGACCGGAAGCTGCGATGACTTCTGTGCCCTGCCCACCCACCGTCTCTGATCCTCTGGTTTCGGCAAAGGCCTGGCACAGAACGAAAACAACGGAGCGGGGTCAAAGCACCTGAGACCCGCTAGCTGTTCCGGAGGAACCGAGCACTTCAGCACCGAGACCTCACTTTATGGACCAAACTGATGATTTAGACACAGGAGTGTCCCCCAACGCCTAAGACAATGCCTGCTGTTCATAGAACAAGTTGACTGTTTCCACCAATAATGCTATTTACTTCCTAAACAAACAAACAAAAATGTTACTTCCGGGACGCGACAGTCTTTTTCAAAAGGAGAAGTGTATATTTTCCCCCACTGTTTTGTTTTTGTTTTTTTTTAAATAACTGGCCACAACTCTGATTTCAAACCTGTAATCAAACGTGTGCTCTAAAATAAGTCACAGGGATGCCTGGGGGGCGCTCAGTTGGTGGAGCGTCTGACTCTTGATTTCAGCTCAGGAGCTCAGGTCCACGATCTCAGGGTTGTGGGATCGAGCCCTGTGAGGCCTCTGTGCTCAGAAGTGAGTCTGCTTGCGGGTTCTCTCTCTCCCTCTCCCTCTACCCCTTCCTCCGCTCATACTCTCTCCCTCTCTAAAAATAAATAAATAAAAACAAATAAATAAGTTACGTGAACAGAGAGCGATTTTTACACGCTGACTGAACTCCAGCTATAACCGTGGGTCACGCAGACCACGGGCGTTCAGGGTTGGGATTGGCTTGTGCTCAACTGGAGCCCCTCAACGGGGCCAGGGAGGCCTGGCCTCCCCATCTGCACAGACTCAGTCATTCGGAGGCTCTCGGCGGCCCTGGAAAGCCTGACGGAGTATAAACGTGGTTCCCAGTCTCCTCTGCCGACTTCCCAAACTCTCAGCCACATCTTCCGTCCCAGTCTTCCTCCCAGTGGAGCGTCTGTGCCCTCAGACCTGCAGGGGTGCAGTCTCCCGAGGAAGGACAGCTGCCTCCCCCCCCACCCCCGTCCCTGCCTCAGCTTTCCTGCAGGCTGTTCAGGGGAACATTCTCCAGATCAAACGCCGCTGATACTTGCTCACTGGATTGCAAGTGTGAAGGGTTCAAACCCCCTCGCCCAGTAAAACGCTGTCCCGGAACATGATCTGACCTACGCCATCCTGAAGAAGGCAGAGAGCTTTTTCTATTCCTTGTCATTTGTTTCTATGTTTTAAATGTCTGCCTCGTACCGCTAACTCTCAGGGGCTAATCCTGAGGGAAAGGGTGAAGGAGGAGATGGCATGGACCCCGCTTCCAGGTCCTTCTCACGATGTACGTGCCCAGAACCCCTCATCTTCTGGAGAAAGGATCCGACTTTGGGCACGTATACCTCAACGTGAGCCCAGTGAATTCCCATCAGGGAGCCCTTGGGTGCCCGTGACAGGGCAAACCCCTGGCCTCAGCCACACCATGGAGTAAGAAGAGGAGGGAGGGGCGCCCGGGTGGCTCAGTGGGTTAAGCCTCTGCCTTCGGCTCGGGTCATGGTCTCATGGGATCGAGCCCCATGTCAGGCTCTCCGATCAGCAGAGAGCCTGCTTCCCCCTCTCTCTGTCTGCCTCTCTGCCTGCTTGTGATCTCTCTGTCAAATAAATCTTTAAAAGAAGAAGAAGAAGAAGGAGAAGAAGAAGAAGAACAAGAAGAAGAACAAGAACAAGAACAAGAACAAGAACAAGAAGAGTAGGGAGTACTGCTGGAGGTCTGTTTCTTGGGCTTAGCATGCATTTCAGTCCACGTGCTAACAAATCTCGGGGATTTTGGAGGTGGAAGGCGCTGTTCTCAATGATGAGCAGCTGGGGATTTGGGACCCGTTAGCATGCAGGGTATGGGAGGATGGAGATGGGGGTGTGTATGGGGGGTACGTTTTGAAAACCAGGGGTCTTGTTTCTAACGGTAAAGTCACACTGCCTTTGGGTCACACCACCTGAGTCTGTCCGTATATTCTCTCTTCTTGAACAAGCTGGCATCTCAAATCTGTGCCAGTTTAGAAATTCTGGAAATAGTTCCGTCGCTGAGCTTTTGGAATGAGATGCTGGTGTCCCGAATGTGACAGCCCTCTTTCAAGGGTTTGAACTTCTTCCCACATTCAGTTATAACAACTCTACTTCATGCACTGCCGGAGGAGCGGACGGCCGAGTTACAACTACTCCGGGTTCCGCTCCCTCTCCTCTCCCTCATGTGCGCACAACGGATATACACCCCATCCACACACGGCTTCTTTATATAACAACATGGGCACGTTCTGCCACAAGGAGACGTCACAACAGATTTGAGTGATTTTTAGCATCCAGCTAAAAGAGTTTGTGGAACAGCCCGTGCTGCATTTTTTTTTTTTTACCAAAAATAATTCTCATATGATACAAAAATACATCTCTTTCCTAAGGAGCATTAATATTTTCCAGCCTCAAGTGAAAGTTGGGTTTGTGTGTGCCTTAATTTTACACACACATGTATGTGTGTATATTTAAAATGTAAAAATAAGGTATAGATATTATATTATATACAAATAGTATATATACATAGATCTATATATATATATATCTCCTTGAGGCTATCTTTCAGGGCATGGAGTATGAGAAAATCTTCTTAGCTGGGGCCCATCTCTCCTGCCTAACACTTTTTTGAAAATGATTTATTTATTTATTTGAGAGAGAGTGTGTACATGCGCATGAGCAGGGGGAGTGGCAGACGGGGAGGCAGAGGGAGAAAATCCCAAGCAGATTCCACACCCAGTGCAGAGCCCAATGTGGGGCTCGCTGTGGGACTCCATCCCATGATCCCGAGATCACTCAGCTGACTGGCCCACCCAGGCACCCCCTCCCGTCGAACATTTTTTGAAGTAGTTGAAGCCTGGTATACAGGAGGAAAGCTTTGACTGGTCGCATCCAGAAACCCTGGTGCTCATGAGAATGCAAATTCCTGGGCCCTGTACCCTACTAACTAAATCAGGATCTTGGAGGGGGGGATGCGAGCGTAGTCTGCATTTTGAACAGGGTCGCCAGGAGATTGTCACGGTCGTGATGCCCTATTCCAGAGCCTAAATATCACAGACCTCTTGTTGGAAGGCAGGCGCGTTCCTACCAGGCTTAGGAAGTGCCTTCGTTGTCTGGCAAGGCTGGGTGCAAGGCAAGAGCCCCGTCATCCCCTTCTGAAATATCTCACAGCATCTACAAGATGCTCTATACGGATATGTGCCTCCCGTTTCCCCTGCTTTTGATGGAGAGAAGAGAGGTCATGAAATGCCAGAAAAGAATGGGCAGGTGTCCCACTAATAGCATTTCACCCTTTGACTCTTATTTAATTAGCCAGCTCGTGGTGATTTCTACTCCACTTTCCAGAGCCTTTCAGACTTCAGTTGGAAGGATGGTCCCACTTTGCTCTTCCACGGGCAAGTTACTGTCCCTAGACCAGCAGCAAAGAACTCTACCCTGAAGCTGAACTTCCGTCTGAACTTCTATGTCACCTTTCATGTTGGCTAAGGACACGCTGACCTCAGACTAATGGGAAATTCTTTCTAGAAATCAAACACTTGGTCAAGTAAGTGCAATAGGATGATTTGGTGCTGTCCACCCCCCACCATCCTGTCAGAGAAAGGGGATACTTTTTTTGTGCTACTTGGAATCACCCTCATTTTATTTTATTTCATTTTATTTTAAGATTTTATTTATTTATTTGACAGACAGAGATCACAAAGTAGGCAGCGAGGTGCAGGCAGAGGGAGAGGAAGGGAAGCAGGCTCCCGCTGAGCAGAGAGCCCGATGCGGGGCTCGATCCCAGGACCTGAGATCATGACCTAGTCGAAGGCAGAGGCTTCAACCCACTGAGCCACCCAGGCGCCCCACCCTCATTTTAATTAACCCTCCATAGCCAATGGAATTAAAAGTTTGGAAAAGCATATCACAATGTATGTGGTGGCTGAAAACACCCTTCAGAATTGGAGGGAGGATATGGGAAGATAGGAAAAAGGACTCAATAATTGAAGAAGTAGTTTTTTGTATTGGTGATATAAGAACTATCGTCATTGTTACAAGGTTTTAGGGTTTGAATTCGGGATCTGTGCATTATCGAAACCACTGAGTTTATTATCATTTTAATTTCTCTTTAATAGTCTAACTTCCATGCACCATCTAAAGCTGTATATTTCAAAATAATAATGCTGGGGCCAATTTTCTAACAAAAGAAATTCTTTAAAATGACCATTTTGGGGGCGCTTGGGTGGCTCAGTGGGTTAAAGCCTCTGCCTTCAGCTCAGGTCATGATCTCAGGGTTCTGGGATCAAGCCCCGCATCGGGCTCTCTGCTCTGCAGGGAGCCTGCTTCCCTCTCTCTCTCTGCCTGCCTCTGCCTACTTGTGATCTCTGTCAAATAAATAAATAAAATCTTTAAAAGAAAATGTTTAAAATGACCGTTTTTGAGTCACCAGCATTTGACAGTGCCTTATTTCAAATAAAAATCTCATTTTAGCTTCCCTTCATTGCAAGATTCTAGGCCTGGCTGGAGCTAAAATTTTCCTTTCCTGAGTTTGGTTGGAATTTCCATGAAGGTCAGGGTTGATCCCTGCAGCAGAGGGCTAGACAGGTCAGTGATCTGGCAGGAGAACAAAGGGCTCAGGAGGAACCCAAAGGCAAGATCGCAGACAATATTAAAGGACAGACCTACTCCCCCCAAATGGTGAAACAGTTGAGCCTACCACGCCCGTACATGATGCAGATTAACAGAAGGACTTAGAAACTGAGGAAAGGAGGAAAAACTGTTTTCTTTGGCTGCTTTTTTTGCCCCCAAAGATCCTCGAGGTTGCGCAAACACACCCGACCTATCTGGCTTGTTCCCAAAGCTCCAGACTCTTGGGCTGCTGTAAAAACAGCTAGGAGGGGCAAAAAGGCTTCTGAAAGGGATCTTGCCTGGCTTCGGCCTGAAAGACTTTTACATGCACCAACTCATTTTGTCCAGGTGGGCAAGTGCGGCCACGACGACAAGCACATGCGCGGGGCAAAGTGTCCCGTGAAGGAAAAGTCTCTGAGAGTGTTTGCGTTTTGAGGAGGAAAGAGAGAGAGAGTCATTCCAGATGTTGCTAACAGTGCTGAGCTGTTTCCATAAAAAGCTGCAGGAATGGCATGAGCTCACATGGAAATAATGTTTTAACGAGCTGGGAGTGGTTCCTGGAGCTTGCCCCTCAGTTCTGCCCAGATCTAACGCACCCTGGGTCACCGGAGGAGCTGTCCTCAGGTACTGGGCTGCTTGGACCCGTTCAGCAGGACGCAGGTAGAAATGACCTCTGGTAGGAAGAGATGACATCACTGCCAGCCCAGGCAGGGGTAAAGATGCCTCCGATGGCCAAGAAGAGAACATCTAGGGCTCTAGGTCACCAGAGAACCTCAGATGTCACCACCGAGATATGACCAGGGAGCCCAGATTCCGAGGACTTGGTGGAATCAAGTACATCTGTAGGCAAAGGAAGGCATCTTCTTTCCATAAACATCGGGTGAAATCTGCCGCTGTTTAGTTTTATGGGTGTATGTGTGTGTGTGTGTGTGTGTGTGTATATATATGTATATATATATGTGTGTGTGTATATATATATTTTATTCATTCTCTGTAATAAACAATCCTAGTGACATGCATCGATTTCACATGATTTCAGTGCTAATGAAATGTCATGATTGTCCGCTCGAATTAAAATCTTTTTATTTCAGGGTGAATAAATATGAAAGTGTTCTTTGAAATTAGGCTTTGAGCTGGAGTCTAGAGATCTTAAGGAAATTAGGTGACGCCCCTCCCCCCCAAATCCTAGTAGCGTATGATGACATAAAACTGTAAAAATACTCTCAGATGTGCCTCTGCCTTAACCACATGATTACCAAGAGCTCCCACTCCCTGCAGGGCCTGTCCAAAACCCCCTCCACTGCGGACCCTGCAGAACTCGGACTTAAAGAGACAGCGCTCTGTCTTGGCCACTGTGGGCATGAAATTCTTCGCTTGAATACGTTGGGGAGGCTCGCTCCGATCTGTCCTGCTCATGGGGGTGAGAAGGGTAAGAAGAGAACCTTCTGGACCAAAGTCCTAAGTCAGTGCAACTGGGAAGGAGGCGAGGCTGGCTCCCTGCAGAAGGGTGTGGTGCAGACGGATGCACAGACGAAAGGAGGGCGCTGCTCTGAGTGCCAGAAACCGTCTGAAAAGCCAAACGGTAGGAGAGTGGGTAGAAGGAAGAGAAAACACTAGAAGAAAAGGTTGAGAATAGAAAACCACACGAAGGACGTCGTGGGTGTGGAAGGCGAGAACCTGGAGTGGTTTGAAGCCTCGGTAGAATATTCAAGGGAAGGGAGATTTTACGGAGAAATTGGAGAGACACGTGGTGAGGCCACTGAGGACAGCACATCAGCTCTGAGGACGAGAGCGACACGTGGAGGGGCCCTTAACTCAAGTCCCTCTGAGGACAGCAGCAGGTTTTGTTGAGGACGTTGGCTATGATGACTCTAATGAGAATTAGCTTCAGCTTACGATTGTCCTATAAAATACAGGAGAGATGCTCCGTGGGACAGAGACACGCGGAAGCTGTTATTCACCGTGTGTCTGAAACTTGCCTGTAGCCAGGTGTCCTGTATTTTTATTTGCTAAATCTGGTGACCCGGATTCAGTGCACAATGAGTGACTGTGATTACTCGTGCAAAACCAACTATGAAGTCTACGCAATGGGCTTCACGCCTGCCTCCTGATTCTTTTTCCTCCAAGGACCTGGGGGTGCGGAGGGGGATAGGCTTTACACTAATGTGGCTTTGGAAACAGCCTCTCTTGATCTCAGGTCTTCATGCCACTGTATTTACCACATACGGTGTATGGACCACAGGTCACACCAGCTGGGCTCTGGTGGCCCCTTCTCGTCCCCAGGCCCTTATTGCCAAGTCTCCATCTCCCTTATGCATTTACTCAAAGTACAGTTGTTCAGTACTGAGTCTATAAATCACTGTAAGTTAACTTCTACAGAAGGCTTTGTTTGCCTCCAAAATATGCTTCAAAAGGCTTAATAACCTGTATTCCTCATTAACTTAGGAAAAGCTGCATAAAATTGCATAGTATCCTTTTTCTGTGCCATCATCATTCTCCCCATGGTGTGGCTTCCCAACTACTACAGCTTTCTCTCTCTCTCTTTTTTCTTTTTCTTTCTTTCTCTTTCTCTCATACACAGGAGACCAGGCCCTACGGAGCTTGCCCACACCTTCCAGAGGATTCAGGCCGCCGTGGCATTTTCCATCTCCCATCCCCTCAGCTGACGATCTTACCCTCTTCCGTGATGTCAACTCACAGCTCCATGGGGATGATCAGAACCCCTGTCTCCAGCTGTGATCTCTTCCCCAACTCCCAGACCTGTGTAGTCCACAGCTAGCCCCGTCTGGCAGTATGTTGCCTCATCAAAAGAGCCAGAAAAAACATCTTGCGCCCATGGATTGCGGGCCATTCCTAAAAAGGCAGTGGATAGGAGATGAAGCCCCCTATAATCACAGGAAGTGGTTGACACTGGAAAGAAGAATGCTCTGCAGGTGGCCTTCTCCGGGGGCCCTTTGAAGGATAAAAGACCTTGGACTCATGGAAGGGAGTTCCACTGTGAAGGGGAGATGTAGGGCAACAGCTCCATTTTCTGAAACAGAGGGGCCACGGGAGAGTCTCTGTGGTTCCAGGAAAGAGACAGAAGCTCCCCCAGGCTTGACGGAGGACTGAGGGACAGAGAGGGGGCTGTCTGCCTGGGCTGTCTCCCTGAAAAGGAGCTTTTCGTCCCTTCTTTTCTGTGGATGATGACAGGTGAGTTTTCATTTTGTTTCGTTCTGTCATGGGTGGTGACGGTAAGTCCGAGAGCATCCTCCTTAAGGATAAGAGTGGCAACATTTAGCCAATACTGTGACAGGCAGGGACACCTGAGAAGAATGGTCACCCCTGCGAGGTGAAAGGTTCTGAAGGGGCAGATGGGGTCCGTGCCGTGGATGGTTCTCACGACTCAGCACTGCACACCAGGTTACGGGCTAGGTTAATTTTCTGCGGGATATTGGATTTGGTTTGCATTTCAAAATCAGAGTTCATCAAATCTGCAGTGCAGTTGATTACCTCCCATTAAAAAGCCCGTCTTGTAGTCTCATCGCTGGGAAAGGTGTGTGTGTTGATACCTTCTTCGTGCCAATGCGAGGGATGCAAATATAGGAGGTTCCTCTGGATTTCACTGAACTTCGCTAGGCGGCTGACACCCGTATTTTATTCTAAATCCTCACTCCAGTTTCTTGAAAAATGAGCCCCACTACCTACACGGAACTACAAAGGGGGGCCAGCCTTAGGAAAGTGTGGTTAAATCGAGCAGGTCCTTCGCACGGGGACAAAGAGTAACGTAATGAATAAAGCTGCTTGAAACAGTATGTCTGCTGCTGACTCAGTCGCTCTTGAGGACAACTTGTGAGTCGACTTGGGAGCCGGGTTTTGTTTTTGTTTTAAATACCACCATACATATGCTGGTTTTTAAAGCGACATCGCAGATCAATGACCCAGGAGTGGTACATCAGATCATAGAACCTGAGCTCCAGAAAACCATCACTTGAGACCAGCACATCGAAAAAATACTTAAGAAAGAAGAAATAATCCTATGAAACAGCGAGTTGGCTTTGCAGAACTGAAAATCTCTCAGTCAACTCTGACTTTGGGTGATATAAGGTGACTCTGCTTTTTAAGGCAAAAGATTAGATTCAAAGGCAAATAAGAATTTCAGAGGAAGAATTAACAACTTCCAAACTTTTCCTCCTTCCTTCTTCTTTCTTCCTCTCTCTATCTCCCTCTCTCTCTCCCTCCCTTCCTTCCTTTTCTTTCTTTCTTTCTTTTTTTTTTTTTTTTTTTAACCTCTCACTTGCAAGAGACCGGGACCCCTGGAGGTTTTAAGCAAAGCTGCTGAGTTGTGGAAAGTTCTCATTCTTTTTTTTTTTTAATGGCCACACTAGATGGCCCATGCCTCAGGATAATAAACACAAAGTGGGGAAGGTATTTGTAAGGCCTAATAGAAGTTTTTAAGCATTCACCCTGATTTCCAAATTCTAGAAGCCATACATTGCTCTTTTTGTTTTCTCAATGGTCAAATGAGGATTTTAGACAACACACAGAAGGCCCACAGAAGACGACAGGTATTATTTGCCTCATATGGAAAATCTACCTTATGTGGCAGTATGTTTGAGGCCAAGTGTGAACTTTGAGGATAGCATCTACCCGCCTGTTCCAAGGGGCACAAAATTTTACAACTGGAGTGATGTGTCTGAGTTGGAGACACGGTCCAAACACCAGCTTCTGGCTCCCTCTTGGGTCTGGAGCTCAAGAAGCCAAGAAGGTGGCAAGAATCCTAAAGATACGTTTTTATAGCCTTGGGGTTGTGATCCCAGATGCTCCCATGACCACATGTCCTCTTAGTTTAATGTCTCCCAGCCAGACACTGAGAAGGAACCAGAAAAATCATGTCCTGGTCATTAGAATCAAAGGTTCCATGAAAATGCTTTTTTCTAGATCTTTCTCTAGAGGAAGCCATATTCAAGAAGGCCTGCAGAGGACAATGCAAGTTTCAGAGGCCAAGTAGGCATTAGGTTGGGGAATAAGACAAAAAGTCGTCAGAGTTTAGAACCCAGGAGGACTGGAGAGTCCATGCAAGGCCAACGCAAGGCAAGTCAACACAATGAAAGCATCACATAAACCCTACACGGAACCCAGAGGGAGATGCAGCTGAACAACGGCTCTCAGCTCTGGCCCAGCATTAGAGTCAACTGTGCCATGTGTTAATCCAAATTCAATACCCAACCGCTGTCCATCCAACTGATCTGCAGTTGGAACATGGGTATTTTTATGTTTAAAACAGGCAGAATTGAGAAGCACTACGCTAAAGATTTCTTAAAAAGCCAAGCTAGGGCAGATAGTGGTCTCATATCATGGTCAATAAGAGCTTAATCCTGGGGCACCTGGGTGGCTCCATGGGTTAAGCGTCTACCTTTGGCTCAGGTCATAATCTCGGGGTCTTGGGATCGAGCTCCACATCGGGCTCCCTGCTCAGTGGGGAGTCTGCTTCTCCCTCTCCCTTTACCCTTCCCTGCTGCTCATGCACGCTCTCTCGATCTTGCTCTCAAATAAATAAAATCTTAAAAATAATAATAAGAGCTTAATCCTGAATGAGGCCGGGAACAGATCACACCTGGCTGGCAATGGACTGGGAGCAAGCAGATGAAGGTGGAACCAGACATAGCCGCTCAGGCAGCTGTGACTAGCCTCGTGAGAAAACATGTCTGGGCCCAGGAACGTAAAAGAGCGCCTGATCCCAGTCTGCAGTAGTCATCTTCCTCTCATTCCCCAGGTCTACACACATAATCCCTTCAAAGTCAAATGGCCCTGCTGGCTCCACTCCTTCAGTGCCAGGCTATCCATCAGGATCATGGCACTGTAGTCTCCCATTAAACCCCCACTCACCCAAGGCCCTGCCACCTCAGAGGCCCTGAATCTGTGTGAGCTCAGTTACCGACCCCCGGATGTACCTGCACTCCCCCACCATTGTTCCCAGTCTCTATGGATCCAACACAAAGGTTTTCAGAGCTGCTCCATACCTGGCAGGAAAGAAAGTTACCATGTGTATGTTTCTTCCAAAAGTATCTTTGGGCATTGCATTCAAATCTTGTCACCTTCTTTCTTGTCCGATTATGCATACACTGAAAAGCACTGAGTTCTATCAAAGCCATTTTGGAGAAGTCAGTCACCGAGAAGAGATACATGAGTTTCTGGCCAAGTTCAAAGATGTCATGACTTCCTCCCAGGGTGGCTCAATGTATCTTCTTCTTCTTCTTCTTTTTTTTTTTTTTTTGGTAAAAGATTTATTTATTTATTTTAGAGAGAGAGAGCGAGAGAGAGAGAGAGAGAGAGTGAAAGCGTGAGCAGGGGGAGGGGTAGAGAGAGAGGGAGACAAGCAGACTCCCTGTTGAACAGGGAGCCCAGTGGAGGGCTTGATCCCAGGACCCCAAGATCATGACCTGAGCCAAAATCAAGAGTCAGACTGTCAACCAACTGAGCCACTCAGGCGTCCCTCAATCTACCTTCTAATAATAAACACAATCAATTCCCAGGTGATTTCTCTGTTTCATAATAATCTTCCAGGATTAACAGATTGTGAGTACTTTCCCACATAACTGGAACTTATGCTGTCGGTTATCATCACACCTGCTGAGTATTTTAGAGTAAACCGACTTGGTAGTTGAAATTCTTTTGTGTGAGGACTCTGGGTTCTATTATTAAACCAATTTAGGAACCACCATCTGTTTTTAAAGCTGATGTCAGCAATTTCTAGGGTAGGGGGTATAATATATCCACCGGACGGATCCTTCAGGCTGTAACAATGTTCCCTGAATTGACCACTGCGTTAAGAAGACCAGCACTGATGGAATTATTTTTCCTTTGACAATCATACTCTTTTCCATGTTTCCCTCTTGCTTTTACTCTCTTCAACTCTCAAGAGTTCTTCCTGTTATACTCAAAAACACCCAGAACACAAAATGGGGACCTGCTCTCCCATTCCTTTAAGAAAGCCACTCAGAGCAGGCATGAACTCTTTTTTTTTATTTTTTTTTATTTTTTTATTTTATTGGAGGTTTGTGGCTTTGAAGGAAGGAGTCACACCGCAGACCACTGGGCCTCTGGCTACCTCCCTTGGCCCGCCTTTGTCCCCCTTCCCTACTACGCCACGCTGTAAAGAGTCAACGAAATTTTCCAAAAACAATGCTCTCCACGGAACCATAATGCAAACACAGGCTCTCCCTCTCATCTCTTTCATCTGAAAACTTTTACGAATCAATATTTGATGTATTTATTGGAAACAAAGGCTTTCAAATAAATTTTCTTTCTTTTTTCTTTCTTTCTTACCTTAAAAAAAACAAAACAAAACAAAAACCATTTCTAATCACTCAAGGTCCAGAGTATCCCCAAACCCACACTCTGAGTCTGGCTTTTATGGTACCCAGCAGAAATGTCAAAGATCTGGAAGACGATTTTTCCCACCCTGGGAATGGCTTCCTTAGAACATGGATTTTTTTTTATTTAATAGACTTTGTTTTTTAGAGCAGTTCACAGCAATATTAAGCGCCAAGCACAGAGAGTCCCTGTATAGCCTGTGCCCCGCATCACAGCCTCCCCGCATCAACGTCCCACACCAGGGGGAATGAATCTACACAGACGCACCGTTATTACCCAGTGCCCAGAGTTGACATTAGGCTTACTCCTGGTGAATGGAAGCATTCTTTTTAAAAGATTATTTATTTGGGAGAGACAGAGAATGAGTAGGGGAAGAGCAGCAGGCAGAGGGAGAAGCAGACTCCCCACTGAGCAGGGAGCCAGACGAGGGGCTCAATCCCAGGACCCTGAGATCATGACCTGAGCCGAAGGCAGAGGCTTAACTGACGGAGCCCCCCAGGCGCCCAAATGGAAGCACAGTTAGCACAGGGTTTTATGACACCTGCTCTCTGGTTTGCGCTCTGCTGGGTCTCATGAACTGAGGCTTACCCGGGATTCCCCATCAGAGGGCAGACCATCAGAGGGCAGGGACCTCAAATCTGAGTTTTGTGCAATGCCAGCAGCCTTCAGTAATCTGCACAGCTGTTGAAATGGACTCGTCTGAAAGTTCTAGAACAGAGAAACCTACGCACCTTCACGTTCCGGAACGGTTACAAGAATGATTTTCGACAAGCTGTCTGGGGCTGTTCTCGGGACATCATGTGGGGGAGCTCTCCGGACAGGGATGACGGTGGAGCCTGGCAAGGTCATGAGGCTGAACAGTGCCAGGAGCCGGGGGCTGAAACCGGACGCGCGGTGTGACGGTCTCAAGGAACCGGCTAACAAGGGACAGGGGTGTTGTTTAAAAAGGAGAGAGAGCCGTATCCCCGCTTCTTCTGTTCCATTTGGATCCTCAGTTTATTTCTGAAACAGTCTTAGCTCCAAAGCAAATACATCTCTGCAAATGTGCCCTGATGTGTGTGTCTTCACCCAACCAGGCAGTGACGGCCGCACATTGTGGGTCCTCGGACACGGCCCCGGCTGCCGCGGACTTTCCTAGTATGTGGTTGGAAGCGGGCTGTGTGTGTAAACGATGCCAAAGCCTGAACTCACATCAGTGGAGTTCTCGGGGAGCTCAGACACAACAAGTGGAGAACTGCAATGACGGTGGATCTTATTGTCTTGTAACCCCTAAAATTCCTGCTAACGCACGAAGTCAGAAAATAATCACAAGCTTTAGGACCTTGGAATCCAGGACGAGAGGAGGGCAATTGGCCCTTGATCTCCATTTGTGGGAAAGCAGCTATTTTTTTTTTTTTTTTAATCACTGCTAATTGAAATGCTCATGAAAGAATGAAGATTAACCTTTCCGACTGGCCTTTTCCACAACAAAGAAGGATCATTTTAACATAACCAAGAGGAATGCTTCCCTTTTGTGGATTGTCTGATTTCCTTCCCCCTTTCCTTCCTCTCTTTTGAAGATTTATTTCAGAGAGAGAACGTGGGGGTGGGTGGCACAGGGAGAGAGTCCCAGCTTACTCCGAGCTCAGCATGGGGCCCTCTCGTGACCCCAGGATCACGACCTGATCTGAAACCAACACAGAGTTGGCCGCCCGCCCGACTGAGCCACCCAGGTGCCCTGTGGCTTGCTTTCTTAAAAATAAAGCTTCAGGGGCGCCTGGGTGGCTCAATGGGTTAAAGCCGCTGCCTCCAGCTCAGGTCATGATCCCAGGATCCTGGGATCGAGGCTCCCATCAGGCTGTCTGCTCAGCAGGGAGCCTGCTTCCTCCTCTCTCTCTGCCTACGTGTGATCTCTGTCTGTCAAATAAATAAATTTTTTTTTTTAAAATAAAGCTTCATCAAGCAATTTAACTTTGTAAAGTCCTATTTTAAGAATTATCCCCTTCGGACGGTAACACTGAGGGTGATAACTTTCAGCATTTTTACTTCTCTATGGCATCTTAATATCCCAAAAATAATATGCATGGCTGTTTATAATTTTTAAACTTTGTTGGTAAATACATAAATATTGAAAAACACTAGGGTTCTTACAAGACAGATTAAGTCCTTTTTAAAAAAGATTTTATTTATTTATTTGAGAGAGAGAGAGAGAGAGAGAGAGTGAAAAACAGCATGAGAGGGAAAAGGGTCAGAGGGAGAAGCAGGCTCCCCACTGAGCCAGGAGCCTGACGTGGGACTCAATCCCAGGACTCTGGGATCATGACTTGAGCCGAAGGTAGTCACCTAACCAACTGAGCCACCCAGACACACCTAAATCCTTTCTTGAGCATCATTATAGACTTTTAAAATAGGGGTAAGTAGGTTGACTTATTTTAATGATAAAACAAACTATCTTAGACCAATTTGGCCATTTCCTGGACACCCCCAGGTGTGGGAGGCAGTGGTGTTATGGGTACGTGTGTAATGACCAGCTTTCCCACCGGAAGGAAAAAAGCCCCGATGTGTGGCATTGCTTATTTTCACAGTGGGTTTCAAGCTACTCTCTGATGTCATGAAGGCAGAGTTGGGGAGCAAGGTTCACGCTGACCTCTTCTGAGCCCCTATAGGCTAATGTGTACTCCAGCATAGCAGTGGGACAGCAGGTGCACACATGGGCACACACGCTCACCACCAGGGATGCATTATAATGCAATGACATCACAGACAGACTCTGCAAAAATTTACCAGCCGACAGGCACACATACGGCACATGTTCTTGGAAGGGAAGTCAAGTCCCAGGTCACTGCCCTTCTAGGCACTCCAACAGGTGCTTTCTGAGAAAGACTCATCTGAGGCACATAACCCCAAACCCTAGCAGCAGGATTCGGTTTCCCTTCCAGTGGCTATCAGGGAACAGAATCAGGGCCAAAAACGACAGCATTCCGCGGAGCGCAAGTGACCAGGCTTGCTGTGTCCTCAAGCCTATCTGCGTGAGCACAGAGGGGAGGGGAGACTGGTCCCAGCCATCCCGTGCGTGTGAATGCCACTCGGCTGGCACCGACAAACGCTTTCTCACATCTCCTGTGCTGGGCTGCAGAGCTGCTGCTACTGGAGACAGCCAAGAAGGGAAGCCTTGGAGGAGCCACGTCGAGATGGGGGACGGAGGACTACCGACGGCAGTGAGCCCCCTCTGGGTGGGTGGTCCTGGGCGAAGTACCACACTACCCTGCTTCCGGGGCGGGGGGTCGGTGAAGACAGAAGAGAGCGGAGCAGCCCACAGAACATCCAGGGCTGAACGTCAGCATCGAGACACGACGTCTGCACCAGTGCGTTCACGGTATCTCGGCCAATGTCCACAGCCACCGGTCCCTGACCTCGGGCAAGTCATCTACGCTTTGGAGCCTCCTGTCTCCTTGTCTGTAAGACGGAGACGGTGTGATTGAGTAGTAAGGGAAAAGGGCTCAGCGGTGCTGCCTCACACACTGCAGGCCACTCAGAATTTTTAAATACTTTTTGAGATTTATGTATTTATTTTAGAGAGGGAGAGAGCGCGCCCGAGTGGAGGGAGGGGCACAGGGTGAGGAAGAGGGAGAGAATCTCAAGCAGACTCTGCACTGAGTGTGGAGCCCCATGCGGCGGGACTCGATCTCCCGACCCTGAGATCTTGACCTGAGCCGAAACTGAGAGTCAGATGCTCAATCTACTGAGCCACCTGGGCGCCCCAGGGCACTCAAATTTTTAATATTATTATTAATCTTGACTAACTGACATCAGGCTGAAAAATCATAGCTGATGACATGTGACAAGAAACTCTTTGAGGAGACCGTGCTTTACATCCCTCAAGTTTCCCCCTTCCTCCTCTCTCAATCCTATCATTTATTCTGAATTCAATTTCTTGAATCAATTTATCAATCTATCAACAATTGGTCTCCTTTATTTTGTTTCTTTTTCTTCTTCTTCTTCTTCTTCTTCTTCTTCTTTTACATTATACTGATTCCAGACTTGAGAACAATGCGGAGGCTCTGGGCAGGAACTGGGGGAAAAGGCAACATTATTATCATTTTTACTTTTGAAAAAAAAAAAAAAAGCTAAAAACAGTTCATCGATTATTTGGGAAACGAAGATCTAGATTTGACAGCCTCAGTTTGTCACTTTTACTGACGATCGTGCCTCCTACCGTTTTAACCTAGTTTATAAAATTCCTTTTACACACCCCGGAAGCATCCTGCCTGTCTTGAGGAGCGTTTATTGCTGTGATATGTCATGCCAAGAGATTTGCTGCTGCTGAGAACGTCTTTAGGGGATGACATGATTTAATGATTAAGCCTCTGTAAGTAAACATGGAAACACAAACATATGCAAGAAGGCAGCATCCATACACGCTCTCACATTCACAAAGATTTTTCCAGTTCTGAGAAATTGGCCCAAATCTCAGGACTTTTCTTTGCTCTTTCCGTTGATCTAGTTCCCTCTAATGCCCTGATCACACACGCCGCAGAAGCGTCAAGTGGGGTGGGTCTGGCTGGCAGGCCTGTGACCGCAGTGTCCTTCTGTCCTGTCAGCACCAGCTGGCTGAGGGCCTGGGTGACATGGCCTGGGTGACAAGGAGTGAGCAAGGGCACAGCACGGAGGCGGGCTGGCCATGGAGGGGAGGTGTGAGCTCATTGCTTCTCCGCTCCCTCTGCCCCGTAGGAGAAGGCTGTGAGGCTAGTGAAGGCTGTCTGTCCATCAGAAGACCCCCAGAGGCCCGGCTCTGAAGAATCCTTCAGGGCTGTGCTTGCTGCAGATGCAGCCGTGCCTGTGTGGCCTTCCTCGGGGACGCCCCCCGGGCAGATGCCCCAAGGTTGATGGGCTGGCCCAAGTCACCAGTGACAGACAGCCTCCCACCCCAGGTTCTCCCCGGGGCATCATGCTAGGGTCTAAAGACCGAGAGGCAGGTATTAGGCTAATTCCTCTTTTATGTCAGAAAAGATGATACCCATACCAAATAAAGGGGGGGGGGCTGCCCAGTGGAGATACTGAAAAGTCAGCTGGGCCAGGGGCCGGTGCCTCTGCTCTGCTCCACACAGTGCCGGGCAGGGGTTCATAGCAGGAGGGCAGTCGTGCTACCTGGAAGCTTCTTAGAATCTCCACCCTCTGCCCATTAGTGGGAGAGGGACAGCGAAAGAGCAGGAGGCGTTCCTACTCCACCGAAAGCTACAACAGGACGCCCTCCAGAGCTGGGGGCCAGAGGGGGAGGGCAGATTCGAGAATGTCTCGAATGTGGAGGGGAGCAGAGCTATGCACCCTGCAGAGATCCATCTCCAAGCACACAAAATGGTGCCTCATTTTCAGAGGCCTTTTTAGACCCTTCAAGAGCTGCACAGCTAGGGACACCGGGGTGGTGGGCGGTCTAAGCATCTGGCTCTTGATTTCGACTCAGGTCACCATCTCAGGTTCGTGAGACCGAGCCCCTGCTGGGCTCCATGCTGGGCGTGGATCCTGCTGAAGATTCGGTCTTTCCTTCGCTCTTTCCTTCGCTCTTGGCCCCTCCCCCTCGCTCTCCCCGTCTCAAAAAGAAATAAAAAGGAAACGGTGCAGCACTAAAGACTGAGTCAGTGTAACTATAAATCCATAGATAACACTCCCTAAAGGAGAGAATCTTTTTCTTCCCCCTTAAGTAAAATGACTTGACCAGCTCCTGGAGTGAGGGAGAAGGGGTGACGGGGAAGCACAGATGGGGTCCGTGAGGCACCAAGGACGAGTTCTGCAGAAGAAAGCGCTGGGCACCTGGTGTGGGAGGAGAGCCCAGAAGCGGGTAGAAAGGGAGGGGAGAGCTCCTTATGGTCTTCGGGAGGTCTGACTTCCCGTCTGTGTACTCAGGGACAGTCCCCTTGGCCTCTTTCCCTTGTTTAAGCTCCAGCTCCTGCCCCAGGTGTGTGTGTGTGGAGTGGGGGGGACCTTCCTCTGCTCAGACCCGGCAGCCAGTTAGGTTTCCAAGCTCCATCGGAGGAAATCCCTGTCACCTCCTTGTACTTCCCGTACAGCCCCAAGACAGTGTTAGAAGCACATGGAGATAATAAAAATGTCTAAATATATATACAATAAAAGCATATAAGCCAATGGTTTTATAAAAATTTATTTTTACTGGGGCACCTGGGTAGCTCAGTTGGTTGAATGTCTGACTCTTGGTGTCCACTGGGGTCATGATCTCAGGGTCATGGGATCGAGCCCCGCAACCAATGCCATGCTCAGCGAAGAGTCTGCTTGAGATTCTCTCCCTCTGCCCCTCCCTCACCTCCCACCCCGCATGTGTGTGGTCTCTCTCTTTCAGATAAATAAATAATCTTAAAAACAACCTACTTTTACTGACTTTACTCTTCAAGGGCTTTATTTCGCTCCGCCCCTAAAGAAAGGGCTGATACCGAAGACTAACCGTAACTCTATTAAAGATGCCTCTTGTTACGGGTTGAATTGTGTCCCTCAAGAAGATGTGCTAAAGTCCTAACACCCACACTTGTGAATGTGACCTTATTTGGAAATAGGGTCTTTGTGGACGTAATGGAGTTAAGATGAGGTCATTAGGCTGGGCCCTCAGTCCAACATTACTGGTGTCTTTACAAGAGAGGGAAGGACGTGTGAGACACAGACACCCAGTGGGGACGGTGGCCATGTGAGGACAGGAGCAGAGATGGGAGTAAAGCAGCCTCAAGCCCAGAATGCCTGGGGTTACCAAGAAGCGAGAAGCAGCAAGGATTCTCCCCAAGAGGATTCCGAGGGAGCACAGACCTGGCGACATCTTGGTTTTGGACTTCCGGCTGTGAGAGAACCAATTTCTGTTGTTTCACAGCAAGCAGCTTGTGATACTTTGCTTTAGGCAGGCCCCTGTCCTTCCGAGGCGGGAAGGGGAAGTCCATTCCCTTGCCCGAACTTCATGACCCTTTACTCTCTGTTCTCTGAGGATGAACTCCTTCCCAGAGACTCAATGGATTTCGGCGGGACCACCCATGGCCTTCCAGATACACCCGAGTCCTAGAATGGAGGACTCAGCCTCTTCAGCTGAAGCCTCTGTTATTTTTCTTGGAAACATGTTTTTTGTTCCCTGAATGTTGTAGACAGAACGGCCCCCTCAAAACCTATCTTCGAAATTCTCATTTTCTTTTTTTTTTTTAAAGAGATTATTTATTCATTTATAAGAGAAAGAGAGGACAAGCAGGGGGAGGAGCAGAGGGAGAGGGACGAGCAGACTCTGTGCTGAGCAGGAAGCCTGACACGGAGCTCGATCTCATGACCCTGAGACCATGACCTGAGCTGAAACCAAGAGTCCGACGCTCAACTGACTGAGCCCCCAGGCACCCCAACAACTTTCATTTTCTTTTTCTTTTTTTTTTTAAATAAAGATTTTATTTCTTTGAGAAAGAGAAACAGAGCATGAGTGGGGAGGGAGAGAGTGGGGAGGAGAAAGACCCTGACACACATTCCATGCTGAATGTCGAGCCCGACACGGGCTCCATCCCACCCCCGCAAGACCAGGACCTGAGCCGAAACCAAGAGTCTGATGCTCGACCAACTGAGCCACCCCAGTGCCCCTAAAATTCTCATGTTCAACAGCATTTTCTGACCAACTATTGTATACAACCCTTATTCTAGATCAGTGTGGGGGGCTCAAATGAACTAGAGGGTCTCTGCTTCCAAGAAGCTGACGTTCTTGCTAGAGAGCAGAGTGTTTATAGACACGTGCGTGTTTGAAATGGGCTCTAAGTGACAGCATCTGATTCAATGCAAAAGGCAATGCGGGTCTTGGGCTCTGAGAACAGGGCCCCGAGATGCCAGGAAGGGCTCCCTGCAGATGGGCTTCAGGAACAGGAAGACAGCAGCAGGAGGGGGAGGCGGAATAGTTGTGGGGGGGGCAGTAATCCATCCACCTGCCTGTGGAAGACCAGAGAGTCGAGAACAACAGAACATTCCCAAGATTGCAGAGGACTTTGCAATCTGAGCAGGAGGGGAACGTCCACTTGCCTTTGAATCGCTAAGGGATGTTGACGGCTCCACAGGGTAAAATGGGCAGAATGATAATTAGCTAGTCTGACCCTGAGCCTGAGCCTGACCCTATTTTACTCTCCAATTCTCTGAGTTTCTAAAATCCTTAGGGACTAGATGGGAATGCTCGCTTGTGAGAGCAACTCTCTGAAGATTAACAGGGCACTGGAATGTCAGGGCATCTCTCCAAAACATTTCGTCTCTCCCTGCCATAAAGAGAATCACAGCCTCCATGGCCGCACGTGGTGGGACGGCTGGGAACGCACGAGGTGTCTCAAGTGTGCTCCCAGAGACAGGCTCCGCAAATAGCTCTCCAAGCATTCCTCGGCCGAGAGTGGTGGATGCCAGATGCTGTTAGCAGCTCGAGACCGCGAGGACCAGAAACAGGGGCCTTCACGATACCGCCATAATGTAGCTCCTGGTGGGAAGGCTCCTATCACATGTACCCCCCTACTAAGGGGTGGAACAGTCTTCTTTCCAGGAAAGACTCTCTTGCTTTCGTGCTTTGCTGTTTGCCTGCGTGGTCTGTGAGCCTCAGGAAGCTGAGTTGAGGGCGCTGAGCTCCGGAAAGTCATTGAGATGGACTTGCGGAACGCTGGTCTCGCTGAATGTTCCAGACCGTCTACAGGTGGAGACCCAGGGGTCCTAAACACTAGCTCCCACACCAGCGGGACGTCAGGGTGAAACGTCTAGAAGGGTCACCGACAGGTCTCAGGGCTCTGTTAAGCTTTGGGGAACTGCCCTTGCAAGTGAGCACCTGTCCCTGAGGATTTTGGAAACACTCTGCCCTCAGCTGCGCTCACAAGGATGCATTTGTGCCGAGCCGTGTGCTCTTTGCCCTTCCTTCTCCTCGGGGTGGACTGGGCAATCTTCCAGGATCTGCTGCCAGGGTCCAGACAGGTTCATCACCCCAGCAGTAATCAGGAGACAGTCCGTATGCACCTGTTCTGTCCCCTTCCTGCTTAGTCTGGAGACCTTCCCAGCTGATCTACCTGCTGAGGCCGGGCAGAGCCACTTGGATACCCTGAGACAAGGACAAGAATCTGGGCCGGGGCCTCACCCCATTACCACTCCCCAGTTTCCCAAAAGGAAAGCAGAAACACATCTGTCTTTTCTCCTTCCACAGACATAATGTGTCCTTGAACAGAAATGGTTTTTTATTACAGAAAAGGAGTTAGCAAACTTTTTTCCAGTAAAGGGTCAAACAATAAACATTTCAGGCTTTGTGAGCCTCACCGCCTCTGAAGCAATTGCTGAGTTCCCCATTGGAGTGCAACAGCAGCCGTAGACGATAATAAGCAAATGAGTATGGCTGTGTCCCATAAAACTTTATTTACAAAGGGCCGTGCAACAGATTTAGTCAGCAAGCCATTCTCCGGGGACAGATGTACATACATAAGTCTTTTTGAGCAGCGTGTTATAATTTTAGGAGTGACTTCATGGACATTTTTGTTTCTCCTGACCCTGCCAGGCAGGGAGGCCAGGGTTATGTATACCCATTTTATATATAAGGCAGTTGAGGTCTCCTAATAATTTATCTGATGGCGACAGTTCGAAGATCACAGAATGCAGACGCAGACCCAGGCCTATTGTTTCAAAGTCCCAACATGTCTTCCACCGTGCCAGTGTTTTCCAGAATGTGTCTCTCCCTATTAATAGGAATTACATGAAAGAGGAGTTCTGGAGTCACAGAAGTTTGGGAAACTCCACAGTAACTGAGGTTAAGGAGGCTTTTAATGTTTATTATGAATTTCCAAGTGGGGATTCCAGCATGCTGAGTTTTCTAAACTTATGAGACGCCAGACCCCCTTTATTCTCCTGTCAAAGCAGCTTTTAGGACCCCATGCTTCTCGGATCAGAGTCTAGGAAATCCTTTACGAAGCATAAATGCAAGCCACGGAGAAGAAACATCCGACTGGGAAATCGGAGAGGCTGAGGCCCCGTGAAGGCCATTCCAGACAGACCGTGCATTTTGACCAGACCCTGGCACAGCAGAGGGATAGCTGAACGGAACAGGGACCACTGGACCCCAGACCCAAGCTCAATGCAACCCAGGGAACCAAAACAAGCAAGGAGGCAAATGTGTTTTGTTTTGCTCACACCATATATGTCTCTGCTGCTTCTCCTTGCCTCAAGGAACCACTAATCTGATTAGTCACAGACCAACTTGATGACTGGGCCTGTGCCCCTTGCAGTCTCGTGAGTGGAGGGCACAGGCCCAAGGCAAGGTGCAGGCTGGGGTTTGGTTACGTCCGTAGCTCCTACAGAAGTGCTCCTTTTTTACGATGCCAGATGCCGGTTACAGCAAATACAACATTTCATCGAGCCGGTCGCAGACTGGGCGTCCTCTGAGAAAGGTTTAATGTTGTTTTCAAGGAATTTTGACTAGAAACCCAGGAATGCCTGAACCCCATCTGTAAACACCCTACCGCCCTCCAGAATCCTGGAAGGAGTGATACTAAAGGAACAAAAACAGGTTAAGAATCCCAATTCACGGGGCGCCTGGGTGGCTCAGTGGGTTAAGCCGCTGCCTTCGGCTCAGGTCATGATCCCAGGGTCCTGGGATCGAGCCTCGTATTGGGCTCTCTGCTCAGCAGGGAGCCTGCTTCCTCCTCTCTCTGCCTGCTTCTCTGCCTACTTGTGATCTCCGTCTGTCACATAAATAAATAAAATCTAAAAAAAAAAAAAAAAATCCCAATTCATTCTTAATCATGGCACAAATGCTCCCAAAGAGGAAGCTCCAAAGCTGGCTTCCTCTGGTCAAGCCAGGACTGGAGCCCACAGAGGAGGCTCAAGGTCTACGAGAAGGCTCTGCTTCCCCACTATCATCAAATCCAAGAATCCAGCACATTCGGGCGTGTTTGTGAGAAGCTAGAGTTTCAAGTATGGCGGGGCCCCAACCGGGATCCTGCCTCAGTTTACTAATGACGCCAGACGTAGTGAACGCAGACGTGCATGGAAGGAACGGCTTGCGAGCTTCGCAGGGTGGGAACAAGAAGACACGGAAGGGCGGAGCATGGCTTTCGTGGCACAGTCTAGGTCCCAAGTCCCACTGGAGCCCGCCGGCTGCACTCCCTGTTGCCAGCCAAAGAAGTTAATGCTTGTCACTCGATGTCCTCTGTCTCTTCATCGCTGGTCACCTCACCAGGGACTGTTCTGGGATACTGAGGACATTTCTCCCCTTAAGTCCTTAAGGAGCATGACTGAACAAGCAGTTGAAGAGTGTCTCTAACCGCAAGGAGGCAGAGGGTCACTGCCTCGAAAGAGTGTCTGGGAGAAGCTTGCCAGGAGGTGAGGCGAACATGGGATGACAAGGTCCTTGACCGAACATGGGCAAGACAGTAGCAAAACCACCCTCCCCCTCCTTTTGTGAATGGCTGCCCCTCATGCTCAGAGGCCCCTGAGAAGGGCTTGCAAGTCTCAGAGACCACAGGGTATATCTGCAAGAAACATGCAGATCTAGAGTACAAATTACTTCTTGCCATAAACAACGTGGGATCACATGCAGCTACCGTAAGACTTTTCTGGGGCAAAGTCAAGTATCCAAAAGAAATAAATGCATTTGTGCAATTCAGTCCTCCAATTTGTAATGATGTGCCTATTTCCAAACATTCTCCTGTGAGCGATCAAAGAGTTTTGGGCACTGTAGTGGCCTAGACGGCAGCCCCCTAAAGGGACGTCTGGGTCCTCATCCTTAGAACCTGTGATCTTTGAAAAAAGGGTCTTTGCAGATAGAAATAAGTAGTGGATCTTGAGATGGGGAGATGGTCAGGGAGTATCCGAGGGGGCCCTACGTCCAATGACAAGTGTTCTCAGTGGAGACACATAGACAAAAAGGTGGGGTGAAGCCTGGGGCGGAGATGAAAGTGACGTGACACCAACTACGTCACGCCAGCAGTCCCAGCAACTAGAGCTTTGGAGGGGGGCACAGCCCTGCTGGCACCTTGCTTTCGGACTTCGAGCCTCCAAAATGGTGAAAGAATGAATTCCTGTGATTTTCAGTCTCCAGAATGTCATAATTTATTACAACGGCCATGGAAAAGGAATAAAAGCTCTCGTTTTTAAAGTGTATTTTTTTGTTCAATTTCAAACGTGTGCATGCGCACAGACAGGGTCACTCACACCGAGCTGCTGCAAGTCCACGCCTCCAGGTTCCAAGACTCACAGGTGGCCCGTCACACAGACCTGGTCTCGGCTCCTCTCTCGGTTCTGGAACAGGCACGAAGCACCCCCTTGTTTACAGACACAGCACTGTTTAGGCGGGAGGAGGGATGCCGGTGGAGAGGATGGGAAACTTCTCACTGGGCCAAACAACGGAACTGGAGGTGGTCATGGACTTTCACCAGGGACGTGACTTGTACTCCAGGGACAAAGTTAAGGTAATTCCACCAAACTCATATCTGCCCTCCCGCTCTGCTCAGAACAGCGGGGACACGGCTCTGACAGCTCCTTTCTGAGCTACTGGAATGGGCTCCACCTGGCTGCCTTCCTGGGTCTGCCATCCACTGTGCAGACCTCCTTATCCCCTCGCCCATTTAATCTAGGGAGGTGCTTTTATTTGGGCTCGGTTCACCGTTTACCCAGAGTTGATTTTTGTCTCCTGTGAGAAACCACAGGGGCGAGGGTAGAGCCGGGTGCGGGGGGACCCAGGAGGGTGGCTGAGCGGAGAAAATTATCTGGGTTCCCGACTTGCACAATTACATGGAAGGCTTTTTTTTGTTTTAATCAATTAGGTCAAAAGGCATGGCAGATTTTGAAGGAATGAAATGACCGAAAGGCTCTTTCCAACACCCCCCACCCCCAGTCAGGATTTGAATCAGCCCATTTCAATGAAGTTTCTGACAGGAAGGCACTTAATTTTTCTAATAAACAGGTATTTACCAAGAAGATAAGCCAATTCTAGGAAGCAAATTCGAGGCAGAAAGCAATAGGCAGGGTTCTCACCAGTCACTTAGCAAGTTTTTAGGGTCTGGTGCTGTATTTTTCCATTACCAAGGGGGAAAAAAAAAAAGACTATGCATAGAAAAAAGAAAAGGAAACTGGAAGTTACTGCCAAAACAGATCAGTTCCACCAAAAATGCACCAAAGAGCACTCTTTTCCCTGCCCTGGAAATTATGTGGCTCTCTCCACCCTTCTAAATTGCACTGTCCCGATAGACTTTATTTTCCCACTAAATATACAGAATGGAGATATTAGCTGATAACGTGGCCTGGGCTACTTTTGGCAGAACATGTATTATTATTATTTTTTTTTTTTTTTTCTAAGAGCCACAACCAGGTTCTGGATCATAAGGCCTTTAGAGATTGTGGCCAGCATTTCCCTGTTTTTGCAAAACTGTGGAGCCTGTCCCTTTTAGCATACCACAGATGGGACACAGAGGCTGCAGCGAGAGGCCACACAAAATTGTTTCAAAGGAATCCCAGCTCAAGAGGAAAGGGGTGCATTAATGCCGTATTTGGATTTTGCCCAACGTGTGTGTCCCGCGATTCATGCCAGAGGAGAGTCCACCAATCATAAACATTCCAGACCCTTCGAGAAAAGAGGGACAGTGGAATCAGTCTCTAACTGGAAAGCAATGATAGGCTGGATTAGAAAACAGTAGCCAGTCGCCTCAGCATTGGTCCCGATGTGGGTTCAGGGTGTCCTGCTAAGAAGTTCGCCAACCTGAGAACCCTAGCGGGTCCCGACGCTCGCTTCCCACTGAAAGGAAAGCAGACGAGACTTCTAAACGGTGGTGTCGAATAAAGGCAGTAATTCGTTTCAAGCTGGTACAATTGTTTAATAGAAGGCCGGCTGGGTCTCCCGAAGAAATATTCTCTCCTCGGCACCAAGGAAAATTACCCCGTCTTGAGGACCACGCACTCCATCCATACAAAATGTTCTCGACTTAAAGTACCGAAAGATCATCAATGACAGTTATTTGCTATATGGAGGAAGGGAAGAAAGTTTCGGAGATACAGAGTAAAGCGAGCAGAAGGCTAAAGCCATTTTGCCATTGTAATAATTATTCTTGCAATGTTTTAATCAAAGGAAGCAGCCTGTCTCCCTCCCCTCATCTATATTCAAGCTGCCACACTCTGTAGGTGTGAATTTCCACGCCTTCAGGCTCTTTCGAGCGGATGTTGGCAGGCCCCTAGCCGCAGAGTCCCCGTCTGAGGACAGTACCTGGCGTTGCCCTTAATTATCTCAGTTATGCTAATGTGTGTTGTCTGTCCACAGCTAGAGAGATGAGACCTGTCCCCAGTGGGAGAGATGGGTCTGTAGGTGACGATTTGGGCAAGGAGGGTTTCCTCTCTGTTCCGAATCTTTTCGACTTCAAAAAAATAAAAAAATAAAAAGGACTCTATACTGATATGCATGGAAGAAGAAATAAAAAAATGACTCCGAAGCTCGGCGAGTAGGCATTTTCTTGAAGTCATTCGATCAACGGGGGGTTCGGTAGTTTTATTTCTTCTTCCTCATAGGTGATCGAAAACAATATAAATATATAAAAAATATAAATGAATGGATAGACGAATGGTTTAAATGTTCTATACACAGAATACAGGGGATGAATAAATAAATAAATAAATTTTAGAAATTCAGCTAAATATGATAAACCAGGAGCATATACTTTCGAATGCAACAGGAGGGCATCGGGGGCTATCCATATAAAAGCAAACGGTGCTATTTGGTATTCAAAACCCTAAAACCAGGGGCACCTGGGTGGCTCAGTGGGTTAAAGCCTCTGCCTTCAGCTCAGGTCATGATCCCAGGGTGCTGGGATCCAGCCCCCGTTGGGCTCTCTGCTCAGCGGGGAGCCTGCTTCCTCCTCTCTCTCTGCCTGCCTCTCTGCCTATTTGTGATCTCTGTCTGTCAAATAAATAAATAAAGTCTTTAAAAACAAAAACAAAAAACCCTAAAACTGGTTGGTCTTTTGCAGAGCAGGATGGCAAAGCTTGCTAGTGTCATGGGAGTCCTGGTCAGTTTTCTAGCTTTGTGGGCAGGACCTGCCGCTGGAACCCAGCCGAGTCTATCCAACCAGAGACTGACCATGGAAGTGAATTTGATCCGCTGGTCTCAGATCAAACCCAGGCAGGGCAGGTTCCCGTATCAGCGAAAGGAGAGAGAGAAAAGTGTGTGTGTCGCTTTTCTTCAGCCCTGGGCTCCTCGTTGCCGGCCATGAATTCGAGCTTTTCAGACCGTTTCCCCAGCAGCCTCATCGCTGGAAGGGGAGGGAGAGCACGAGGGCCTGCCTGAACGTCTAGGGTCTAATTCCAGCCAGTGTCCTCCCGTGCGCAGCTGCCGCTGATCAAACCGGTCGGTCTGCACCGGCCAGCTCTCACAGCCCGTGTGTTATGGCTGGAGGCAGAAGCCAGCGGAGCAGGGAAGTAAAAAGGGGCCTGAGTAGAGACTGGCATATGGCCATGCTTCCAGAAGCATCAGAAGGCACCAGAACTTTCCAAAGCCCAGAGGGACCCTCTAAATGTGTGAGTCCATGTGCAAAGAGACCTCGCACAGCAGGGCAGCCGAGAGAAGAGGGCAAGGTCAAGGGTCAGGCTCTCCCTCCGACTAGCTGGGTCATTTGGGTCTGTCACTATGTCCCAGCTGGGTGACTGGGGTAAAAAAACCTAACGTCTCCAGGCCAACTTCCTCACCTGTTAAATGGAATGAATACATTAGCTCTTTCCTGGGGTTATCTAAGAATCACAGGATGTCAGGAAGAAAATTTATAAGCTACCAAATGCCGTACAGATGTCATTCCCTCCCACCCCTTTTCTAAAGCAAATCCTGTCTCTTTTTTAATTTTTTAAAAGATTTTATTTATTTATTTGACAGGGAGAGACACAGCGAGAGAGGGAACACAAGCAGGGGCAGAGGGAGAGGGAGAAGCAGGCTTCCCGCTGAGCAGGGAGCCCGATGCGGGGCTCGATCACAGAACGCTGGGATCATGATGGAGCCAAAGGCAGACGTCCCACCGACTGAACCACCCAGGTGCCCTGCAAATCCGGCTTCTCGGTTCAGAGTACTCCTTATTTTCATCGCGGTCCTGGTCATGTCCCCCTCCCGGAGTGGATTTCAGTCCAACGTTCTGCTGAGGAAGTGACCCACCTCCTGGGTCACGTGTGAGGATTTAATTCCACAGAGAAAGAAAAAACAATGGTCTTCTCCTCGTGATGGGGAGTTTTGTTTTGTTTTAAACAACAATACGGATCAGAAATGAAGCCAAATCAAATATGAGTTTGAGATTTCTGCCTAAAAAGCACTGGAGAGAACTGTAGTTTGCAGTGTCCCTGATCACAGACAAGCTGAGTGGGACGAGGGGACTTTTCGTGCCCCGCAGCCGGGGTGAGCCAGGGAGACGGCGGAGGCAGGAAGCGCGTGCCCAGGGGAAGCTTCTATGGGTTTCCCTGGGCCGCCGGCAAGGCCATGGAACTCGGGTTAGCCGCTCCCTTCCCCCGTGTCTGAACTGTTGCAAGATCACCAGAGGTGATACGGAACACGCGGTTACATCCGAGTTTCAGATGGACAACAAATACGTGTTTTTAGAATAAGTTTGTCCCAAAGACTGCTCAGTCTGTTAGACGCCCCACGGTGACCCTGCAACGCAGTCTCATTTCATGTGTGTGGACGAAGCTGCTTGTCCCCACAGACAGCAGAAGCAAGCCTAGGTGTGCCCCGAGGGGCTGACTCCCTGCAGACAACAATGCTAAGACTGGGTTTTTGGTTTTTTGTTTTTTTTATTTTCAAAAACGCCATTGAACACACAGCACCCTGACTTTTTCTGAAAGCCTGTTCCCATCAACCCAGGAAACTACTGAGCCATGATTAGTGGTTGCTGTTTTAATACCAAAGCCTTTGTGTGCTTGTGGTCAACAGGAACAGCCAGCCCTAAAAGGTTAATTAATGACTCTCTCCACCTCCCTCCACTGACCACAGGATGTGAGAACAGGAGGGGACTCTGTCTGAGGTTGGTGATTTCACAGGATTTCCACCCTGACCTGACTTGAGATAATTAGGTCATCAAGCCAGGAAGGGGCAGATTAAGAGGGCTGAGGGAGAGGCCGAACAGGAAGAGACTTGGACCTCGGAACTCGGAATCCCAGCATATATGTTTGGTCATAGTCTCACGCTTTTGACCTCTGTCATTTGACCTCATCTACAATACAGCCCCAAGGATACCCTTGTCTCGTTCCGCTTCCACAGCTGGGGCTCCTGTGGGGGGAGGGGGTGTCCATCCATCAGAGACGTTCCATTTCTCCCCTAAGAAGGACCAGGACTGGGAAATGTTTGCATGCAGATTTCTACGTCAAGGTTGAAGCAAACAACAACATCAAAAACAAACAAACAAACAAACAAAAAAAAACCCCACATGGCAAAATTAAAGCCAGGTTGGAAAGAAGGCTGGAACGTTAGCTGTGTTTTAGGTGGATACAAGGGGATAGAGATAATACTCCGAGGTTTTGATTTCATGAATATAAACCACTATTTTTTCTTTTTTCCCTTTCTTTTTAAATATTCTCACCTTGCACTATGAGACACTTGCACACACAGAGCATCATAAAAAGAACGCTAGGAGACAAGCTTTATCTTGTCGCTTTTTCCCCCCACACTTGGGAGCTAGCCAGAACACTCTAACTCTGTAGCTGGCCACGTCTCGATGCCTTGCAAAGTGTTTCTGGAACTCTTCATTGTACCCTCTTCTGTGACTTTCCTTTAACAGCACACAACAAGGGACTTTCCCCTCTGTGTTCGGCAGTTAGCGCTGAATCTCCCTGGCAAGGCTCTCGGTGACTGCACAATCTCACACCTGCCAGTGGTACAAAGTTCTGGGAATAACGACTCTGTGCCAGACATTCTTTTGGAGCACTTCACCTCAACCAGTCCCTCACTGTCCCAGCCATTAGATAAGTAACCCACGTTTTGAATTTGGTTAAACTTTTTGCAGCGACAGTGTGCAATAAGCACATCCAAGATCTGAAGTGCGTGCCAAGGTCCTGGGGTTCTAACACTGGATCTCACACTGTCTTTCTTAATGCCTCAATTTTTTTTTTTTTTTTTTTTTTTTTGGGTATCATGCCTCATGATTTCCAGAGCACCCTCACATCTGTTCCTCCTTTGTCCTTTAGGACAGCCTGTAAGATGGCATGGGCACGTTCAGATTAGGGGACATGTTTGCAGACTCTACCTCCTGCCAGGTTCTGTGCGAGGCATGTTCACACATTCTCTCTCATGTGATCGTGCCGACAACCTACAAGGTGGCTCAAGGGAAAGGTACCCACCAGGAAGACAAAACAACTTGAGGACCAGAGAGTGGCATGCCCGAGGGTTGAAAGCTCACCCTTTTCCGTACTACATATAACCCGTTTGAAATTCTGTGCCTCAGTTACAATTCTTCCACTAACTATGGCAAGCCTAAGAAGTGGCACTTGAGCAAAGAAATAATATTCTACTGGCACAGATGTGCCTTCATGTTCCACTTAAACACAATGACCACAACCGGGTCCTTGTGCCCATTTGTGGCCTCTTGATTCCTGGACAAGAAATTGGCCTCTGTCCAGCGTGTGGGTGGATACTGCTTCTCCATGTTGTAGGAGCTGGGTGCCTTTGCTCTGAGCTCCCAAAACATCCTCATTTGTCTCTCTAGTATTTTATTAATAATAAAACTGCTACTATTAAAATTCTATATTCAGTATTTTACAAAAGTAATACAATATAAGGTGTAAAAGAAAAAAGCTAATCATCTACCCAATTCCATCTCCCCACAGTGGCCAGTATTAATTCTGTGCTAGGTCTCTGGACACACATTTCTCCCTGGTCATATACACACACAAGCCTATACTTCTATTTGAATTTGCTGGCTTGTCTTCCATGGAAAGAGATGCACACATTTTTCATTATTGCGAAACTCCTTTCTTCTTGTTCTTCTTCTTCTTCTTTTTTTTTTTTTTGATTAATAATATCTCATGGATATCCCTAAATCTCATTCCCTAATTATACATACATAAACACACATACATATACACAATGAGGTATCATATAAGAAGTGATGATAATATGAGAATTCCTGTTAATGATGATACCATAACTCCCCTTTTGATCTCTTTGTTTCTGGTTTTTGTCACGACACACAAAGCTGCAGTAAAAACTGTTGAAAGTGTAGGGGAGGAAAAGCCCAAACTTTTCCTCTACCCATTTAGGCTCTGTTCCTGAGGCCCGCTAATAAAGCTGACAAAAGACAGATTAACAGGAAAAGAAGTTTACTTCACATACACACAAAAGGTTTTTTTATAGGAAAGAAGTGAGATGCCAAGGAGTGCTGAGGCCTGAAGGTATATATACTATTTTAACAAAGGGTGAGGAAGTATGGGAAAAAATGACAAGACGAAGGAAAAGGGCTTTGGGCTTCTAAGAGTAGTAAGTTGTAGGAAGGTACATATCTGTAGAGACTAGTGGAAAACCGTGGTTAGGCTAGGCTTGTTCACACAAAATCAAGTAAATGTGGTCTCTGGTGACAAGTCATCTCCTCCTGCTTTGAGAGGGGGAAGTGGGAAGATCTTACCAAGGGAACATGTGCCCTGTTTTAGGCAGAAGAGGGGCAGGTGGGGTTCCTCCTATGACTCCTCCAATTCAAAATTATCCTTCTGCTGAAGAGGCGTATTTTGGGGGTGGCATACTCTGGTCCTCTTCACAAATGTATGTTCTTATATACTATTGCTGTGGGAGACATTCCCCAGGGTGCTGAGTGGAAAGTATATGTGTATTTTTTAGACATGTGGCCAGATCACTTTCCCAAAAATGGCAGCAACAAGTCACCATTCACACAGCAGTGTGAATCCACGAACACCCATCTCTTCCACATCCTGGCTGGCTTTTGGTGCGTGGCCCTTCCTTCTGTCCACCTAAAGGATGTACAGTGGCACCTCTTTGTTGTTTTAATTTGCCTTTTGTTCCCTACTAGGGAAGACTGAGCGTCTTTTCACATGTTTATTGACCACGTGCATTTGCTTTCTCTGAGTTCCCTCTCATTGTTTAATTGTTTTCCCTCTCTCCCTGGGGTGTGAGTTCTACCAGAGCAGGAACCAAGTATGTCTTCTTATTCTGATGGTTCTTTCTAGCTCCCGGCAAACAATAAACACAAAATAAAGAGTAGGAGAATATCCTTCAACCTAGCATTTCTTCTCCCAGGACCAATATAGGAATAATAATGTCTATATGTAAGACTATGCCCATGAAAATACTCACTATAGGATTGTTTATCACTGAAAATAAAATACGTTGTGATATTTGATACAGAAGGAAGATAATTATGACGATAACTTTTATCTGGTGGAGACTCCTAGGTAGTGTGTTAAAAGTTTTTTTTTTTAATACTTTGTCCTGCTTAATCTTCACAATATATTATGTTTTATTTATTTTAAGATTTTATTTATTTATTTGACAGAGAGAGACCATACGTAGACAGAGAGGCAGGCAGAGAGAGAGGAGGAAGCAGGCTCTAGAGCAAGCAGAGAGCCCAATGCAGGGCTCGATCATGACCTGGGATCGAGCCCCGCATCAGGCTCTCTGCTCAGCAGGGAGCTACTTCCCTTCCTCTCTCTCTGCCTGCCTCTCTGCCTGCTTGTGATCTCTGTCTGTCAAACAAATAAATAAAATCTTAAAAAAAAAAAAAACAGTGCATGCCCAATACAATCCTAACTGTTTAAAGAAATGCTCCTGTCTGCATAAATAACGGGAAAGATACACAGCACTGTTGACGGCAGCTTATTTGTGTGACTAAAAAAATACAGATTGTTTTTGCCTGTGTCTACTTTTATCCAAGTCTTCTATATAAGAAGAAGCATGTAAAAAAAGCTTTCTCTTAATAATACTCTAGTATGTAGAGCTTTCTTATTTTTTATAAAGTGCATGTATGTATATGGATACACATATACACACATATACATAATATACTTTATTATATATAAGCATATATAAATGAATAACATAATAGATACCATGTATAATAACGTGTATATATGTGTGTGTGTATATATATATATTCTAAATATACACAGAGAGCTCTCTTTAGACACATGTATATATATGGATATAAAAACCAAATAAAGTCCTTTAATAAAAACTAAAGCTGATAAACACCCAGTGAAATAGCTCACTGGCCATCTCATTTTTCCTAGATAATATATGTCCCGGGGCTTGCTTCCCCATGAATGAGGTATATTTGTCTCCTCGGTCTTTTAGGGTTGGCCCAAAGGGCCATTAATCATTCTGTCTGGAGCTCAGAGAGAACCCTCTGGAAACAGGGAGAGGGGTAACGGGCGCGTCCAGGCTCAGCAGCAGTGATGAAGGTGCCCAGCCACTGGGATGGGACCAGGCACAGGCACGAAGGTAATGATGAAGAGGGTCATTTCCCGCCTCACTGGCCGGTGCTGCAGGTGAGGCCCCGCCCAGCCCACTCACGCCCTCGAAGGCACTTCCAGCCACTCATGTCACATGAAACTGAATGAGATTTTCCTCCCAGTGGAAATCAAGGCTGGGACCCAGGCGGCAGGCCTGAAATGTGGTATAATGAGCGGCAGAACATGGAAACAATGAAGCAATGGACAAGAAAACATAAGGAATCTTTCCCTGTAGTGGCCAAAACACCCAAAACCCAAACAGATAAATAAATCAGAAATTAAAAAAAAAAAAAAAAAAAAGCCTACTCTGTCTGGTTTTGGTTCTCTCAAGCGTTTCACCCCAAATTCCCTCTCTGTGTATCAGTGACCTCAGCGGAAGTCCTCCTGTTCTCTGCCCCGAGAATACTCATGGGCTGGTTTCGTTTCCGGTGATTGACGCTGTTTCTGTGGACACTGTGGACATGCAGCAAAGCCTGGGCCTCCTACTGAGGTTCAAGGAAGCCTGTATGGAGACACAGCGCAAATGCCACAGGCCCATCCCCAAAGGATTGAAGTAAAAGCCGTAACGTAAGTACGGAAACTGCCCAAACCATGTCTTCCTCCATGGACTGTGGGTCCCTGGGGTCCACCACCCCCACCTGGTGGGCCTCTCTGACAGCTGGACACCAAGTCACGACACGCCCCTTCTGGGAACAGTGGCAGGTGCCTGGGGGTGAGGCATTCATGCACGTCCTCAGTAATGTCTGAAAATAAACTTCCTCTACTCAAGAGATTTGGATGTGCTCCAAACTCACCGCAGCCCTCCACACAGGCCACTGTCCCCATAGAGGCGGGTCTTCACCTGGGGAAGACGGACAAAGCGCCGCTGGGGTCTGGCCTCCATGAGCTCTGAATGGCTGTCGTCTCTTCTCCTTAGTGGCTGAGCCCTTCTCTCTCTACCCTTCCAACGAGAAGACTGTTTCTTACCCCACAGGTGTTCATTTGCCTAAGCAAGCTGCCGTCTGTCCTACACCTGACCCAAGAGTGGACCTCGCCTGGTCCTGACTCTCTGGGCACAGCACTAGCACAAAGGGCGGGAAGTTAAGAAGCCGGGAGGAGGCAGGTGTGGAGGCTGGTGCAGCAGCAGCCAGCCCAGCCACAGGGGGAGACGGATCCAGGGGGCAGCACCCAGCACACAGAACCCCCTTCAGGGGCTGCGCAGGAAACTACAGAGATTCTGGCTGGAGCCGGCTCACATAGGCTCGTGAAAGCCCATGATTCAGCTTTCTGGCAAGTTTGGGAGACAGCTAAGATCCCATTTGGAAGTCTGAAACCCACCAGAGAGGGAGCACTGAACCGTGGAAATCAGCAATACTCACTGCTCACAATGAGGGCTCTTCTGGGGTTGCTTGAGAACTGGTGGTTAAAACATTCCCAGGTGTTGGGCGAGGGGAGGCCTGGGTCCCCTCCTGTCTTGCCCACCCGCTGCCTGGAAAACGCAGGGGCGACCCCAGCCTCCCTGCACCTCTGTTTGCTTCTCTGGGGGACCAGCACCGGGCCGATAAAAGGACACACAATAGGAGTTAATAATTTATGTAAAATGCTGGCAGTGCTGCTTGGCCCAATGTATTTTCCATTAATACGAATTTTTTAATACTTGAGGACACAGAATGGATTAAGACTAATTAAAAAACAAATACACCCCCCCCACACACACACACAACAAACCTGAAGGCTTAACCCACTAGTTTTAGGGTTCGAGGGCTACTTTACATGTAGGTCCCAGAACTTTTCAAGGACTCATCAGAGAGGCATAAGAGAGGGAAGAGGCAGCCGTTAAGAAGGCACGATGAGCGCAGTGGCTTCTTTGGCTGATGACCGCTCCGACACGCACAAGCAGGGTTGGAGAGTCGGGAACCCGGGCCCAGCTAACAGACTTTCAGGGTCCACCCGAGAAGCCACATCCCTCCATCGCAATCAGTCCACAGTGCTGTCGCTGTCGCAAACACTCCCAGAGTATCTAATCTACAGATGCAAAGGCCCTCACGTGACTTCTCAGACGCGGGAGCCCAAGGTCACCGTGAGGTCCCAGGATACATGTGGGGTTTCATCTTGTCGCAGCCATCGCTCAGCCGGTGGCCACAGGTGGGGATTCAAGTGCGGATTCCTGCCTCCCCGCGTTACTTCCGAGAGCCTGTGGCCCCCGACTTCCCTTGGACTCTGGTGACTCAGCTATTCATCACTTCAGGGGAGGGGAGGGGGTCGGCTTTGCCAAGAGTATCTTGGTCTCAAGCAGAAAACAAAAATAGATGTATTTCAAAACCATCCAAGGGTTGTGATGTTCTGATTTTTGAATCCTCCGCTCCCCACCCCCCTTCCCAGCCCATTTAAAAGAAATCCCTGCCATTTGAAATAACCACCTGACTCTCCTGAGAGGCTTTCCCTTGTGTTAGACAACAGGACAGACCCCTGCCCTTGCTCCGGCCACCTGCGTGTGACTGTCTCCCGCAAGCAAGAAAGTGGCGCCAGGGGGACCGGCAGGAGGATGTGGGGCAGGTGGCAACGGCGCCATCTCTTCCCCCAAGAAGAGACCACGTCTCCAGGGGCCGTTGGCCATGTCCCCATGACTTCCCGTCAGCACGATGCTCCCAGCACAGTTTTGTTGAGAAATGTCTTTTGTGCTGACAAGACCACGTGGGCTTAGACCCCACCCGTGTTTCCTCATGTTTCGTAAAGGAGAAAACAGAGCGAAAGGACACTGCTTCGGAGACACGCACGTCCTTGTCCACGATTACCGGCAGCAGAGCAGGCGCCTGAGAACACGGACGGCGGGCGCTCGTGGAAGCGACAGCCCGAGCACCAAGGAGCACCAAGCAGCGAGCGGTTGATAAAGAGGCAGCATCACAAGGCACGAGGGTCCAAAGAGTGCTCCAGCGTCAAATACGCATCGAGATGGAAGAGAGTCATGTCACTTACGACCTGACAGCTCCTGTTGACGGATGCAGAAAGGCTGGCAAGGACATCGGAACAGACTTACATGGGCATAGGCGACAGGAGAACGGGGTCGATAGCTTGAGTGTGTACAGGACACATGGGGGAGCTGGGCCACAGACCTCCAGACAGGCCCTCCAGCAGCAAAAGTGACGAGGGAGAGACGAGCAGTGACAGGGACAGCAAAGCCACTGCGACTCTGTTGAGACCAGCCAGGAAATGAGTTTCAGGAAAGGGCAGTAGCGGAGGGGTACAGGCGAGGCGGGTACACGAGATTTAGACCAGACAGGTTGGAGGTGAATGGACATGGGACGAATCAGGGGCGGGAGTTAAGAGAAACCTGAACGAAACCAGAGGATCCTTCTAGATTTTGTGAGCCGACAGACAGCACGCAGCGTGTTTGCCCCAGGCTGCGGGCGAGGGGTGAAGACAGAACAAGAGAAAGAACCCACTTTCTGCCCAGGCCATGGGTTGTAAGAGGAACACCTCACCCTAAAAATCTACTTTTAAGCAGAGTGCCCAGAATCCATATCCCAACAGATAACTTCTACTTCCGTAGTCCTCATTCCGTGCCACACATCGCAACTTTACAGCCTTCCAAGATTATATCCTAAAGAGGAAAATCCTTTGGATGCTGGCACTGGAACCCCTACTAGAAGAAAATAAAGAAAATGTCTGCTACATTTCAGGCATAAACAGCGATGAAAATCTGTCTCTTCGGATGGATGGCAGGGAGGGTGTGGAGAGAAGGTTTTCTCAGATTCTCGAAAGATGCTTTTAGACCCACAGAAGAGAAACCGTCAAGTGTGGAGGTTCCTGACAGCATCTCACAGCTTTACTTGGAGAAATGTTAGCAATGTTTTCTGAAATTTGGAAGATTTTCAATTACAGTGTATGGCTTTTTTTTTATATAAAGCAATATTCTACAGAACTAGAATATGATTCTTAGGCTTTGTAAAAAAATGAAAAAGAAAGAAATGCAACCATTCCACTTTGGCTGTTGTAGGTGCCTGTGTGGGGTGCACACACCTGTGGGAGGTCCCAGGACAAGTTCCATTATTGATTAGCGATGCCACATTGGGAAAATCACTCAAACTCTCCAACCTTCTGTTTTCCATCTGTCACCTGAGGGTGACGATAGTGTCTTATGGAAATCGTTGGGAGGGATATGGATCAAATCGGATGCAGGAGGGTGTTAAAGAGATTTAAGAACATAATCTCAAACTCCGGTGGCATAGCAGATGAACCTGATGTCGCCCGGATTCCTCCAGGGACGAAAACACCCGAACGACAGATAAAATAGAACATCTAAAAATGTAGAGGGAAAGGAGGGAAACGGCTGGGAGCCAGAGAGAAAAGAAAGCAGAGCCAATGGAGTGAGTACGGGCTGAGGAGACACAGCCCCCCGACTTGACCACCGGGGTTTCCAGGGCCCACGAGGTAAGAGGTGGGAGCCTCTGCCTATAGAAGGTGGGGAGGGTGATGACAGCATCATGTCCTAAGTGAAGAGCCACCTCTGCCTTTAAAAGGGCTGTATTTGGGGCACCTGCGTGGCTCAGTCATTGAGCGTCTGCCTCCAGCTCAGGTCATGATCCCAGGGTTTTGGGATCAAGCCCCATGTCGGGCTCCCTGCTCAGCGGGAGTTTAAGAAATCTTGCCCTGTATCAGGACCTTCAGTGGGGAGGGGGACAGATCACCCTCAAGAAAGAAAAGCTCAACCTTTTGCAGGCACCGGTGTGGGCTCTGATCGGATCTTTCCCGTGTGGTATGGGAACAGGAAACTAAGAAAGTACCAAAAAGTGCTGGTTGAGGGCCACTGAAGTTTCTGGAATTCCACCAGAAATTTTAAAAAACCCCACCCCAAAACAACAAATTCGGGCAAAATTTTTACAAGTCAGGAAAGGGCACACATTTTACAAATCTTGCTGGAAATGAATATATATATATATAATCTCACATGAAGAAAGTACGAGTCCTCGCATGGCATCAAATGCACTAGACCAGTGGTTCTCTAAGTGAGTTCCCTGGACCCACAGCATTGCATCACCTTAGAACTTGTTAGAAATGCAAGTTTGCAAGTTTGAGATTATGTTCTTAAATCCTTTTAACACTTTCTGGCAGCCGACTTGATCCATATCCCTACTGATGATTTCCATAAGGCAGACCTGCTGAATGAGAAACCTAGATATTCATGCCGACACACACGCTGTCCCCGGCCTTACGCTGTTGGCATATGTTTAAAGCCCAGGTCACTTGCCTTCATTCCTAGAGGGACGTCCCACATCACTTCCCCTCCCTGTGCTCTCCGCAAGGCTTGGTGTGTAGTTGGTACTCGGTACATTCTTACTGAATGAAAGAATAAATGAGAGCCGTGGGTGTCACTGGGCTATGTTCATTACAGAACAAACAAACCCTCGAAGCCTACATTTGATATTTAAAATAGGGCTGGTGGGGGCGCCTGGTGGCTCAGTCGGTTAAGTGTCTGCTTTTGGCTCAGGTCATGATCCCGAGGTCCTGGGATCGAGTCCCACAACGGGCGCCCTGCTCAGTGGGGAGTCTGCTTCTCCCTCCCCCTCTACTGCTCCCCCTGCTTGTGCTTTTTCTTTCCCTGTCAAATAAATACATAAAATCTTTAAATAAATAAATAAATAGGGGCGGTGGGCTGTTACCTCCAACAGGCTCAAATCCAGAGTGCATGTCTGTAGGGCAAAGAAAGCTGACTTTGCTTAAGGATCCTATAGGCTCTGCTAGGGCTGCCCTAACAAAGTCCCACGGGCTGGGGTGCTTCAATGACAGAAATGTGCCATCTCAGAGTTCTGGAGGCCGGAAGTCCGAGATCGAAGTGTCAGCAGCGTTGTTTCCTGGGGAGGGCTGTGAGGAAGAATTTGGTCCAGGCTTGGTCCCTTGGGCATCCCTTGGCTTCCTGGTGCCATTCCTTCCTCTACCTTCACATCACCTTCCCTCTTGAGGTGTTTCTGTCTCTGGCATTCTTTTCATAAGGACACCAGTCATGGGGACTCACCGCACTCCAGTATGACAGCCTTGTGACAACTAATTATACCAACAATGGCCCTCTTCTCAAAGATGGTCACATTGTGAGGAACTGAGGGTTAGGGCTTCAACATATGAATTTAGGGGGACAAAATTCAACCATAACAGATGTATCTGGCATAATATGTAAAATTTTAAATTACGTAAAGATTTTGAAATACAAAACAATGCAGTTATGGGCATATAAAGGCTTAGCGGAAGTATAAAAACATGTATGGGAGGAAAATGACCAACTTCGGCATAGTGCTTCCTTCCAAAGAGGGAGGAAAAGAAGGAAATGGTACCTACAAGGGGTCTGGAAAGGGGATTTGACTATTTGTGCCATTCAGTTCTTTTATAATATGAAGCAAATATAGCTCAGTGTTAACATTTGCTAAATATCGATGGGGGGGTATTACTTTATTCTCTGTGTTTTTTTGCATATCAGAAATATTTCAAGATTTTATTTATTTAAAGAAAGAGAAAGAGAGAATGCAAGTGGAGGTGGACAGGATGAGAGGGAGAGAGAGAATCCCAAGCAGCCTCCACGCCCAGCACAGAGCCTGGTGCAGGGCTCATTCTCACGACCCTGAGATCGTGACCTGAGCTGAAATCAAGAGTCAGATGCTTGATCGACGGAGCCACCCAGGCACCCCTGAAATATTTCAAAGTGTTTGTCTGTTTGTTTGAAAAGTAGCATTGAGGAAGAAGTGTTCGTCACTGGGAGGAACAGGACATTAGGACAAACAGGACATTAGGACAAACTCAACTACAAGGCAAAACAACTTCGCACAGGAGAAGATGACTTGCAGGGACAAATGCAAGGGCTCGAAACCAAGATCCGGGCCAGACTGCGGGAGGGTGGACATGTCCCACGTCAGGATGCGAGTTGCAGGAGGTGGGGGATGGGTCAGGTTCACACAGGCGAGATTCAGGCGACACGGCCAAGGTCAGCGGGGGAGGCGAGGCTGCCCAGTAGCTGAAGGTGACATCCAGGTGACCCAGGTCCAGAGCCGCCACCCAAACAGAGCAGCACCCGAGATCCAAACGTGCTGCAATCAGTAAGCTCGTGCAGCACCAGGATTTCTGTTCTGGGGAGCAGGACTGGATGACAAATTCTGCTATAGAACTCTAGAGAGAGAATTCTACAACCTCGCAACTGTAGCTTGGGAAGCGAATGACTGTCATTTAGCAGAGGTCCCCAAACAACGGGCGTCTGGGTGTATCGTTCTCCCTGCAATCTGGAGAAGACAGGCCTTGTGGGGGAGGGCGGGGTCTTAGCCTTGACCCTGTCTGCCTAATTTGAGAAGAGTGACTGTTTTCCAGGCCTGGCGCTAGGCGTGTGACAAGCAATGTCTCACTTCATCGTACAACAACCCCATGAAGGGGATACTGTTATGTCCATTTCATAGATGAAGATGTGGAGGCCTTTTGGCGCAGCTTGCTGGCGACCCAAGGCCAGGAGACGGCGCAGCGGGGATCCGGTCCTGGTCTGTCTGGGCCAGAGCTCACCATCTCATTCCCTGTGTTCTGTGGTCTCCCGTCATTCACACGACAAACACTTGCCTGACTGTGTGTCAGGCTGGAGGGCCGGCACCAAAGTCAGATAAAGGTCGCTGTGTTCACCGCACGTATGTTCTCGAAAGCTGCTGACCACCCCCACCTTAAGTAGCAAATGCAGGATTAGAGTTTTTTTAGCACATGCCCCAATGACCTTGGCCTGACTTTTTTTTTTTTTAAAGTAGGGGAGGAAGGCAGTTTGGGGAAGGGAGTGCAACCAAGAGGTTGTGAGGCAGGAGGTCCTGCTACATGGAAAGGCCAGGATTTCTAAAAGATACTTCTAATCGTTTTTGATGTGACAGAACTCTGACGATGACCTTTGAGCCGAGGGGAGGAGGTGGCCCGTCCCGATGGGGACGAAGAAAGCCTGGGGAGAAAAAAGCCAATTCAAAAAATTGCTTGTTCATGTCATGGTGAATCCTTAATGCTTTTAATGAAAATTCTTCTCCTTCACGAAATATTTTCTGTTTTAAAGAAGAACGGCAAATTAATACAGCATTTCCAATAGCCTTTAAGTCACGTTTAATTGGGGCACTTCCCTCCAGTGAATCGAAAGATGACATTCGTCTTCATTGCCTGGGCGGAATGTTAAACTGGAAGCAGGGATGAAATGTCAAGGTAAAATAATGCTGATAATTATTCTGAATGTTACATTCCCCTTGACCTTGGAATTTAAAGGGCCAAGATGAAGGCTTTTTGTCAAAAGTCAAGAAGTCATCTAGAGACGCTGCTGACATTTATGATTAATGTAATCTGGGATTATTAGGGGAGAAATGCAGAATATGATTAGCTTCTCGTATCTCGGTAATTCATTTTTATATCATTATAGAAACCATATAGTATATGGACATAAGAAGAGCTGACATGCTGTGGATAATCCTAATCTCTAGGAATTTAAAAAGGAAACCTCTAAAGATAAGGAAGACTTTTTAATTAAAGCAGCAGTGACCAAATAATTCAATTTATAGGTCTGTAGTAAAAAGAGGGAAGAAAATGACCCCCATCTACGGAAAGATAATGATTTCTTATGCATAATACACATGTGCACACAAAGGAAATCAAGCCTCTATCTGTCGGGTCCTGTCGCTTCAGAGAATTTTCTGGTTCATTTGCAGTGACAAGAGAGTGCGGCTCTGGGAAGGCTCCCCCGGCACCCAGCCCTGAGCTGGCAACTCAAGCGGCCCCATAAAAATGAGACTCTGGGTGACAGCAAAGCACCTGACGGGATGGATGGCTTTCTATATTTGTTGAGAAAAATGCAAGCTCCCGTTTCAAATAAAGCTTTTGGCCCAAAGCTCTAGCTGGGAGAAGTGCAAAGGGGAAGGGGAAGCCCCCTCCCCTTGGTGACCCGGCTTCCCTGCCCCTTCGCCCTGCCCCCTGCCCCCCACAGGACACAGCATCTCTGCCTGTCCCCTCTCCTTGCTCTGCCTGAAGCAAAAGTGCTTGCTGGGGGTGGGGGAAGGGATTGGTTCTTAGAAAGAAAAATAAATAAGAAAGACTCACATGTAAATTAAAACCACATTAACGGGGCGGGGGAGGCTTTTGAGAGAGAACTATGAAATATCTCCCTTCTGGAATGGAAAACGGGATGTATGGCAGCTTTGAGCCACACAGTGAAGGCAGCCATACACTTCGCGCACGTGTACACGTGACATACAGGGATGTGATGTATAATATACTACATGGAAAGAAACGATCGCCTCCATTTCTCCCCCTGACAGAGATGGATGAGAGGTAGTGAGGTGAGGAAAGGCGAGGAGGTGAGACAGGGCGCGGGAGGCGGAGGAGGGGGAAGAGTGAGCGCGAGGGACAGAGGCCCACCTACGGGGGCTTCTGTCATCTCCCAGGATGGAGGGGGCGCTTTGGGCAGCTCCCGATCAGTCTCTGGCACCCAGGGTGCACGGTCTGGTGTAAAGACTCACTCTCTCCCGGACGCACAAGGTCTGCCGCGCGCTGCTGGCTCTCGGCCGCGATGCCGGGGTCCGGGCGTCCCACGCGCCAGAGGCCGGATGGAGGCCAAAGGAAGGCTCGCGCCTGTGCACCTGCTGCCCCACCCCACAGGCACTTAGCGTCCTGACACATCGTCGTTTAGGGGAAGGTAAGGGAGGCCTGTTTGGGAAGGAATCCCACGAGCATTTCTTAGGTTGTACGAAAGGTACCTGGGGAAACACATCAGAGTGATGTGCTTGCGAAATCCTAATCAGGCGGAGGAAACGGGGGCAGAAACCCCCCTGGACCAGTATCACCAGCTCGGGGACCGGAGAAGCCCTGGACGCCTCTGAGGAATGGTTCTGCTCATCCCAACCCCCTCGGTGTTCTGGTCCTCAGTAAGCACACTTTATTTATTGTAAGATTTTACTTATTTATTTGGGAGAGAAAGAGAGCATGTGTGGGAGGGAGGGGCAGAGGGAGTGGGAGAAGCAGACTCCCCACTGAGCAAGGAGCCCAAGGTGGGGCTCGAACTTGGGATGGCAGGACCAGGACCTGAATCGAAGGCAGACGCTTCACCAACTGAGCCACGCAGGCGCCCCCAAGAAGTGCACATCAGCAGCACCTTGAAAAGCACAGTCATGGTCAGTCTGAAAGATGTAAGGGGAGAGAGTCTCCGAATGTCAAATTTTGCCTATGTTGAGAGGCGGGCGGGAACCATAACCGAGAGCATGACAACCTCACAAGTAGCTTCATTCCATCGCAACAAACATCACCGTGGAGCCCGTGCGGGAGCTGGTGAAGAAGCCGCCACAGGGGGTCGACCAGCAAACCCGCCAGCAAGCCGCTGCACAGGCATCCATGTGGGGGGCAGAGGGGGCGAGCTGGAGCAACCCGCATCCACCAGTCTCTGGGTGGAGGAAGAGGGGATAAGAGACCTCAGAGGAGGTAACTCTTGAGCTGAAGTTTCGCAGAAGGAGCAGGAGTTGCCCGCGTGAGGAGGAATGGGGGGGATGTCTCAGTGGGTGTGGGGGCAGGGAGGCTGTGGGTGCTCCCCAGTGGGAATTCCCACCGTGGGGAAACATTGGACAAAGCCCACTTCTCAACAAAGGGCACCAGTGTTCACCCAGTGGCTCAAGCTAAAGCCGTGCAGTCAGCCTTGATCTCTTATTTTCCCTCACTGTCCGCATCTACTCAAACTTTACTCCAGAATATGTCCCCAATCCATCTAGGTCCTTCCACATGCTACTTCCTAGCAGAAGCCCTTGCCTTTCTCCTCTAGACACCGCAAAGGCCTCCTAACTTGTTCTGGGCTGAACTGTGTCCCCTGCCCCCATGCCCGGATTCATATATTGGAACCCTAACCCCCCCATACACCAGAGGGTAACTGCATTTAGAGATAAAGCCTTAATTAAGTGATGAAGTTAAATGAGGCCATTTAGGAGGCCCCTAAGGCAAACTGACTGGTGTCTTCACAAGAAGAGATTAAGATGCACGAAAAGATACCAGGGGATAAGAAAGTCTGGGTGAAGCCTCGCAGAAGGTGGCCATCTCCAAGCCAGGGAGAGACCTCGGGAGAAACCAGCCCTGCAGGCACCTTGATCTTGGACTTCCAGCCTTCAGAACTGTGAGACGTACATCTCTGATGATTCACCCCTCAGTCTGTGCATCCTGCTATCCCGGCCTGAGCAGACCAACACACTTGTGTCTCCCTGCTTCCACTCAGGCCCTTTGAAATCCACGGCCCAGCAGCTAAACCACACCACACCACCACCCTGTCTAAAAACTTCCAATGGCTTCCCCTAGATTTAGAATAAAATACAAACTCCTTCTCCCGGTTCAAGAGGTGCTCCCAGTAAGCTGAAGTCCTTCTGATTTCAGATGCAATGTCATTTCCACAGAGAGGCTTTCCCTGGTCTTCAGTGTAAAGAGCCCATCACAAAATGTGCCTTATTTTCTTCATCATATCCATCCCGACCTGGTAGTTTCTTGCTTATGCAATGCAAAATTCTGTGCCTCCCTCCTGGATTGTCAGCTCCTCCATTCTACTTCCACAACCTGCATCTGTCACACTCTAACTCTTGAGCTCAGAACACAGTAGATGCTCAAATATTGCCCTGGATGAATGAACGGGGGCAGAGTGTATGACGTATCGAAGAGATGCAGGTAGTTCAGGGGTAGTTCAAGGAGGATGGAAAGGGAGGGGTCTGGAGAGGTAGGCAGGAATCAGGACATAAAGCATCTTACATGAGCAGAACATGAGGAGCAGGACCTGAAGTGTCTTATCTGCCCTTAACATCATGGCTGGGTAGAGCTGATGCCCCCCGCCCCTGGCATCTGCTGCGCATTCTGGTCAAAGTTCCCTCAATCCCTATGGGATATTAGAGACAACTGAATAGTTCTGTAGCCGCAGACTGTGTTTTATAAGGGAGCTAAGGAGCCCCATGAGAAAGGACCCAAATGTTGTCCACAATTGGGGATCAACACTCACAGACATGACTGATGGACCCTGGGGGTGGGCTGGGTCAGGGATGGAGCTGGCAGATGACGCAGGGATAGACAGCCACTGACTGGAAATCACCAAGCCGGGAATGAATCTGGAAGAATGGGTGAAAGTGCATGGCTGAACTTGAGTGACAAAAGGTGGAGAAGGTCAGGATCCAGTATAAGGTTCACATTTGCACCCATCCCCACCTCTCCCAGAGTACCTGGGTGCCATGGAGAGGAAGTGGCGAAAAGGAAAAGAGGTAAAATTTTCTCACTAAGGGCCTGGTCTGTCTTCAGTGGGACCTTTCCTCTCAAAGAGATTGGTACTTTCAGTGGGAGAGGGAGGCTGAGGGCCAGAAATGAGAGACAAATGGGCATTTGTGGGGGAAAAAAAATCCCTCAGCAATGGGGAGTGAAGGTGAACCCTCACAGCCCTTTGCAGAAACCTGGAGATGTCAAGGGAGATGGAAGGGAGTAACAGCTGGAAGGGAGGAAGGCAGAGTGGGGGTGCTGGGTCCACATGAAGCCATCTTTCTCCTGCCGATGATGGGGAGAAATGAAGACTGGAAATGCTTGGACAAACGACCTACTGAAGACTCAAGTTCATAAAGCGAACAAGTATAAGCTTTTAGACCTGGGGGAATTGATGAAAATTTCAAAGTGGGAATACACCCACATACCATTTTAAAGATCACTCTTGATGGCAAACAGAAGATAGACTTCAGCGAAGAGAGCTGGGGCTTCAGCCCCACGCAGCTAGAGAGCTCTGACTCTCTCCAAGTCTGCGAGAATTCTGAAAAACTCCTCGGGGTGCCTAAATTTCAACTCAGTTTGACAATATGACTTTCATGATTTCAAAGAATTGCATGGTAATTAATTGCGAGGCTAAAAGATTTCTCCCATTCAACGTCACTAGAATCCCCATCTCCATAAAGGAACACAGTGCTCTGGTATCTACAGATACAGATAAATAGTTTGTAAATCACGTAAGTAAAAATCTTAGTAGTTAATTAGGATATTCTGTTTTTAATTAAAAATTATATGTTCCAACCTGATAAATCATCTTAATCATCTTAAAATTTGGCTCTGAAAGACTCCCAGTTGTTTCTGAATATCAAATCATCCCTAGTAGGGGAAAGATTTGTCAATTTTACCATTGAAAAAAAAAAATCCTGAGACAGGTCCTGGCAGCGTTTATTTTAAAAAGTCAAAACTGGTTTGAGCAACAGAAATGTTTAGGCAACATTGTTTTAATAAGCTTATAGTCTCAGAAAGTGATGAGGTGGGAGAGGTCACTGGGATATAATTTCTAGCATGTGCATTTTTTTAAAAAAATCAGACTTATGATTTTATATCATATATTTGTGTGCATTGGAGTGACAGAAGACAAGGCAGAGAATATATGTATGTATTTCATACACTAGAAGTATTGTCAAGATTCTAATGGAATACTCCTACAGTCTCATTATTCCTGAGATGGACCAAACAAAATGTAATTACAACACATGCAAACTAGCTATATTATAATCAACCATTCTGTTCAGTTTCACTTTTAACAAAACAAAGGAAGTAAGGGAATTCCTTTGATTCTGTTTCTAAACTTCCGCTGCTTAAAAAATGACACTAATTTGGACACGCTAATACACATTTATGCAAGATCCCATTAAGCGGTCACAGAGGAAGGCCAATTACTTCTCATTCTGACAACACATCTCTTCCTGGCTAGCCCACGAAGGCTTCAACCAATTCCAAGAAGGACAAGATAATGGTTACAGTCTATACAGCTAATTCTCCTGTTCTCCACTCAATATATTCTCCTGCAAAGTTGCAAAAGGTCATTTCTAAAAATCTGCTGTGAAATTTGTATTGGGGGGAGGTGATAAATATTCTGTAAGAAAATTTACGATTGGGACGAAATATATTTCATCAGCGTCAGCACCAATTACACAATTACACAATACGTTTTGAAACACTGTTGGCCGGCTACACGTCTTACTTCAGGATAAGGGTTGATGCCAAACAAACCTCAGATGTTCAAGCATTTTAAACACCAAGCAAGAGACTTCTTTTCTCCGGCTTGACCGAGATGTAACTGACATACAACACTGTGTTAGTTGGCGGTGTACAACGTGTTGTGTTATGTATTACGTGTTGTGCTATGTATTACAGAATGATTATTGCCGGAGCCTTACCTAACACCTTTGTCCCATCACATAATTACCCATTCCTTTTTGCGGTGAGACCACTTAAGATCTACTCTCAGCAACTTTCCAGTACACAACGCAGTAGTATTAACCTAATCACCATGCTGTACGTTAGAGCCTCACCATGTGTTCATCTTGGAACTGGAAATTTTGTACCTTTTGGCCAACATCTCCCCATCCCCACCCAAACAAAAACAAAACCCAACAAAAAAACTCCTGGTAACTGGCACTATACTGTTTCTATGAGTTTAGCTTTTTTTAGAGTCCACATTTAAGTGACATCACACCATATTTACCTTTCTTGGCTGACTTATGTCACCTAGCAAAATGTCCTCAAGGTCCATCCATGCTGGTGCAAATGGCAGGATCTCCTTCTTTCTCATGATGGAATAATATTCCTCTGTGTATGTGTGCATGTGTGTGTGTGTGCATACCACATTTTCTTTATCATTCATCTATTGACAGATATGTTCTTTTTCCATATCTTGGCTATTGTGAATAATGCTGCACTGAACACAGAAGTGCAGATATCCCTTCAAGATCCTGTTTTCATTTCCTTTGGATATATACCCAGAAGTGGAATTGTTGGATCAGATGGTAGATCTATTTTTAATTTTTTTTTGAGGAACCTCTAAATTATTTGCCATAGTGGCTGAACTAGCTGATATTCTTATCAACAGTAGTGCACAAGGATATATCTTCTTAAGTAGAATGACTACTTAAATTTGCTGATTTTTAATTGGTTTTAGTATTTGGCTGTAAGAGGTTTAAAATATATATTATATATAAAAACTCTTGATAAGATTTGCAAATACAGGATTTGCATTAAGATTATATATAATATATATCGTGTGTGTGTGTGTGTGTGCGCACGCGTGTGTGTGTAGTCTAGGTACAAGTGTTCTATTGGATTTGCAAATATTTTCTCCTCTGTGGCCTGTCTTTTAATTTTCTCATTAGTGTGCTTTGAAGACCAAAGATTTTTAATTTTTAATTTTGATGAAGTCTAATACATCAATTATTTTCATGGAAGGTAATTTTTGTGTTTATCTAAGAAACACTGGCTAACCCAAGGTCAAAAATACATTTTTCTATTTTTTCTAGATGTTTTAGAGCTTTAAATCTTAAATTTAAATCTATCATCCATTTTGGATTCATTTCTGCATATGGCATATGATTGAGATGGAGGTTTCTTTATTTCTATGGGGAAAAAATTGCCAACTGTTCTTGTATCCTTTGTTCAAAAGACTGTCTTTTCTCCCTGCCTTTATACTCTTGTCAAAATCAGTGGATAATAAATGGAAGAGATTATTTCTGGATACTAAATTTTTCCCTTTAGTCTATTTGTCCTTTGTATGCCAATTTTATAGTCTTAGTTGCTATATCTTTATAGTGAGTTTTAAAATTGGGTAGTGTGTGTCAACTAACTTTGTTCTTTTTCAAAATTGTTTTGCTTATTCTAGGTCCTTTGCATTTCACATACATTTAGTATCAGTTTGCCTGTTCCTACCAAAAACACAAACACAAAAACAAAACCTGCTGAGATTTTGATATGAAGAGTGCTGAACCTATAGATCAACTTGGGGAGAACCATCATCTTAACAATATTGATTGTTCCAATCCATGAACATGGGATGCCTCTCCCTTTATTTAGACCTTCTTATATTTCTGCCAGAATGTTTTCCAAATTTTCAGCATAAAAGATTTGCTCTTCTTTGATTCATTTTTTTCCTAAGTATCTTACTCTTTTAGAAGCTACTATAATTGTTTCCCAATTTAATTTTGGGATTGTTTGTTGCTAATACATGGAAAAATAATTGATTTGTGTATAGCTATCTTTTATCCTGGAACCCTGCTAAACACTAAACACTCTTACTAATTTGGTAGCTTTTTTGGTAATTTCCTTAGTATTTTCTACACAGAATTATATTGTCTCTGAGCAAAGCCTTATTCCTTCCTTTCCATTCGAAATTTAACTTCTTTTTTTGTTTGTTTTATTTCACTAACTAGAACCCCCATATGATTTTAACAGAAGTGGTGAAAGCATTAGTTTACTTTTAAGTATTTTGTCAACTGTTAATTTTCCATATCTGCCATTTGTTAGGTTGAGGAAGTTCCCTTTTAACATGAGTTTTTATAATACCTGGGTGATCAATTTTGTCAAATGCTTTTTCTGCATTTAATGAGATTATCATTAACAAATCATGTGAAGACTTTTTTTGTCCTTTATTGTATTAATATGGTATGTTATATTGCTTGGTTTTGGGATGTTAAACCAATCTTGCATTTTGGGGATGAATCTCATTTGATCATGCTGTATCTTTTTTTTTTTTTTTTTTTAGATGTTGCTAGATTCACTTTATGAGTTTTTTTTTTAAGATTTTTTAACAATGTTAAAAAATTAACATTGTTAATGTTAACAGTGAATGTTGGCCTCTGGTTTTATTTTTTCCTTGAAATGTCTTTGTTGGCTTTGATATCAGGGCAACAGTGTCTTCAAAGAACGTTTTAGGAAGTGTTCCTTTCTATTCTATATTATGAAAGAATATGCCTAGAATTGTTCTTACTTCATCGTTAAATAGTTACTAAGATTCACCAGTGAAGACATTTGGGACTGGGATTTTCTTTGTGGGAGGATTTTTGTTATTATTTCAATCTCTTTAGTTGTTATATTTCTATTTAGATTTTCTACTGTTTTCCTACATTGATTTTGATAATTAATGCCTGTCTGATAATTTGTCTATATTATCTAAGTTGTCTAATTTATTGGCATGAAATTATATAATATTCCATTTATAGGGGCAGTGTTGTCCTTTCTTTCATTCCTGATTTAGATGATTTGTGTCTTCCCTCTTTTTTTCTTGGTCAGTAAGGTTAATCAATTTCTTCATCACTTCAAGGAATCAACTTTGATTTTATTGAATATTTTCTTTACTATGTTTTTGCTTTCTATTTCATTGATTTCTACTCTTTCTATTTCCTTCATTTTTCTTACTTTGGATTCAATTTGTTTCTTTGTTTTGTTTTGTTTTGTTTTGCTGGTTTACACTGGAAACTTAGCTTATTGATTTGAGAAGCTTTTTCTGAAATAGTTATTTAAACCTAAAAAAATTTCCTTTAAGTACTATTCCAGCTGCATCCGTGACTTCTTTGGTATGTTGAGTTCTCATTTTTACTCAGTTCAAATATTTTCTACTCAGTTCAAATATTTTTTTGCCCTTCTGATATCTTCTTAGATCCATAGTATTATTTATAATTGTGTTATTTCCCAATAATTTGGGAGTATTCCTAAATTTCTTTCTGCTATAGATTTCCACTTTAAGTCTATTATGGCTGAATGGTTTCAATCCTTTTAAATTTAATAAACTTTTGACATTGCATATAGTCTATCTGGAAAATATTCCTTTTGCACTTGAAAGGGATATATATTGTGCTGCTCTTCAGTGGAATGTTCCATAAATGACCTTTTAGATCATTGAGGTCAAGCTTGACAGTGCTGTTCAAGTTTTCTATAACTTTGCTGAGTCTCTGTTTAGCTATTCCATCAATTATTGAAATGGGAGTACTGAAATCTCTAACTCTGGTTGTTGAATTTGATATTTCTTCTTTACTTCTGTCAGTTTTTGGTTCATCAATTTTGGGGCACTGTTGTTAGATATGTATACATTTATCAACAGTCATATCAGCTTCACTTATTGTTTTCTCATTTTGTCATCTTTTATCATTTATAATTCTCTTATCATTGTCTTCTACATACTAATAATTTTTGATAAAGTCTATTTTGTCTAATATTAATATAACTACTCAGGCTCTCTTAAGTTTACTATTTGCATGGTATAACTTTTTCTACATTTTTTATGTTCAATCTATTTGTGCCTTTGATTTGTTGCACACAGCACACTGTTAGAGCTTGATTATTTATCCATTCTGGCAATCTCTGCCTTTTGATTGGGCTGTTTAGTCCACTCACATTTAATGAAATCATTTATTGGATTTACATTTGCCATTTTGCTTTTTGTTTTCTATGTCTCAAGTCTTCTTGTGTTTCTTTGTTTCTCTTTGACTACTTTATTTTGTGTTAAGTAGTTATTTTCTCATGTGCCACTTAATTCCTTTTTAAATTTTTTAACTCTCTTTTTGGGCTATTTTCTTAGTGGCTGCACTAGGGATCACAGTATGCATCTCAAATTATAACAGTCTACTCCAGTATGATTCTGACCAAATTCTAGTAAAATACAGAAATTTGAGTTCAATAATTGTAGTTCCATTTCCCCCTGCTTCCTTTATATTATTGCCACACATATTACATGTATATATGTCATAAAACTAGCAATAGAGTACTACAATGATCACTTTAAAAAATCTTAAATGCCTTTTAAGGAACTTAAGAGAAGAAAAGAGAAAATTTATTCAGTCTTTTATTTTTATACATACATTTGCTATTTCTAACCCTTGGGTTATTTTTGTTTGTTTGTTTTGTTTTTCGTTTTGGGAGATTTTTCTTGCTATTGTTTTTGTTTTAGAGAGATCATGAGTGGAGGGACAGGAGAGGGAGAGCATCTTAAGCAGGCTCCATTCTCAAGTGGAGCCCAACATGGAGCTTGATCTCAGAACCCTGAGATCATGACCTGAGCTGAAATCAAGAGTCAGAGGCTTAACTGGCCGAGCCACCCAAGTGCCCTTCTAACACTTGGTTTTTTTTTTTTTCCTTCCCATATATTCTCCACCTCAACCTTCTCTTTCACTTCCCACAAAGTGGCCAGGCCGTAGGCAAACACATGGTGATAATCACAGAAAACATCCTGAAACTAAAGACTGTCCAGAGGTCAGATTTCTGAGACAAATACGGAAAGGAAGAAACTTTTCCAAAAATGAGTCAAGTGCCACCTTCTTAAATAACCTCTTGAAAGGAATCTTCCTGTGTAAAACAAGAGTATCTCAGCTTATTGTTTCACATTCTTCTGTTTTGAGGGTAACTTACCACAACTCACAAATCTCATTCTTGAACAGTTGCTGATTTATACCTTCCCACAGATATTCCTTGCAATCTCGTTTGCCGTGCAGTTCTAAAATCCAGGTGTTTCCCTTTACTTCTCGATGAGCTGGTTCATTTCCTTGGTGTGATTACTTGGAATAGTCTCCCTCTGTATTTTTGAAAGAGAAGGTTAGCAGGAGGGTATCTTTCTGACCAGCGGCCACTGAACCCAGACTGAAGTCTATATGAAACACCACCCTGGGAAAAAGAAATCCTTCTACATGCAAACTGTTTCAACTTTTCAACTCCAGGATAATTAGAACCCTTAGACTACTAAGTTTGCATTCTCAAAAGAACAGTAAAATAATTAGTCTTGGACCTATTAAGACTTGACTAAATGACTAAATGTTTCATTAAGATATAATTATGGTTTTAGGACATCACTTAGGAATTATTCCAACATGTCATTTCTGTTTGATTGTATATATTAACCTATGTATGCAGTTGTTTCATAAACATAAATATGTATTTGCTTTCTATTTTGTTGTTCTTGTTGTTCCTGCTGGTGGTTAAAATATTGCTGATAGAGCTTTTCATCATTTCAAAATAGGAATATAAGTTTTGGGGGCACCTGGGTGACTCCATAGGTTAAGCATCTGCCTTCGGCTCAGGTCATGTTCTCAGGGCCCTGGGACTGAGCCCCGTGTCAGGTTCCTGACTCAGAAGGGAGCCTGCTTCTTCCTCTCCCTCTGCCTGCCTCTCTGCCTACTTGTGCTCTCTCTCTCTCTGTGTCAAATAAATAAATAAAGTCTCTCTCTCTCTCTCTCTCTCTCTATATATATATATATATATATATATAAGATTTGTAGATAATGAGGTCTCTGACAGTAGGGTCTGCCTAATTCAGTTGAAAGGGAAAAAAAAAAGAAAGAAAAAGAAAATATAAGCTAAGACATGCTGGTGAGAATTGGGAAGAAGTCATTTGTGTCTGAAACCTTTGCTTAATCTGATTATTACCTGAGAGCAAAATCTTGGAGCTCAGCAAAGAAGGAAGAATGGAGAATGAGGTTCAGAGGAAAGTCTAAAGAAATTGTATATTAGTCACCAACAGGCTTTAATTAAAAAAGGTAAAAAGGACATTCTTCTCCCTCTAAACAAAAGGCCCATTGAAATGGAAACTAGTGATATCTTCAGGAAAATAGAAAGGGTTTGATGCGGAAAATAACTAACATCCTACACAGTAATATTTTGTTATTGCCAAACAGAAAGCAATAGTTCAAAATTTATCAAGCTTATCAGTTCCACCTAATTAAGGATAGAGCCAGGGGGTATCGTAAACAAAACCCTAATAACTCACTTCTGAGCTCCTGGCCCCAGTGAAATCTAATATCCTTCTGGAAATGTGCTTGGTGGTCTCTGCCCATCTTGACCTCCGTCAAAAAGGCGACCACATGGAAACACTGTGCTCTGCTGAGGCCAAGGATAAAATTATTTAGAGATTACATTCTTGTCATTTATGACAGACTCTTGTCTCCAGCCAGAATATTGCCAGAGGATGCATGAAATTTGTATATGATTCTTGGAGAAAAAAGAAGGTCTATAGAACCTGGAGGAGAGTAATGTAGGCATTTCTATTTCAATTCCTGCCACCATCTCCACTCCATTTGTTTCAAAATAAAGCCCAACATGCCCCCCAGAAAACCTCCCCTCTCGACTCAGAAGATGTTGCATGACGGAAGTTGTATGCTCATTAGGGTGCACGGACAAGGGTCACAAAAAGGTCTCCAAAGCTAAAATTAGGAACAGTTTAAATATTAGGTGAATGCAAATCTAGAAACAGTTGGACTCCTTACTGCACCTCGTCTTCTACTCCTGCCCAAATTCTCTTTTTTTTAGAAGTCACTTCTTTTTTTTTTTAATTTTATTTTTTATAAACATATAATATATTTTTGTCCCCAGGGGTACAGGTCTGTGAATCGCCAGGTTTACACACTTCACAGCACTCACCATAGCACATACCCTCCCCAATGTCCATAAAAGGCAAACCATAAGTGACTCTTAATCTCACAAAACAAACTGAGGGTTGATAGAAGTCACTTCTTATCCCCTTTCAGTCTACGGCCAGAGAGGAGAGTGTTATGGACTAAATGTGTCTCTTCAGATTTGCATGTTGAAGTCCTAACCCCCAATTCGATGGTGTTTGGATTAAATTATGTTTAGGTGTGATTATGAGGGGGGGTGTTCCCATGATGGGAGTAGTATTCTTATTTAAAAAAAAAAAAAGAAGAAGAAGAAAGAAAGGAAAGAAAAGAAAGAGGCCAGAGTCCCTTCTTTCTCCACCATGTGAGGACACAGTGAGAAGGCAGCCATTTGCAAGCCAGGAAGAGAGTTCTCACTGGAACCCCACCACGCTGGCAGCCGATCTCAGACTTCCAGACTACGGAACTATGAGAAATAGATGTCTCTTGTTGAAGACCCCCAGACTATGGGGTTTGGTTATGGCAGTCCAAACAGAGAGAGAAAGGGAGCTGGCCTTAAGAAGGGATGGCCACATCTCTGTGTCCCATTGAATGGTGGCCACAGGAGCCAGCAGCCAAGAGGAACAGGGCAACATGACTCAGGCAGGCAAGACATCTCCCGCAAGAGTGCTTGTGACTGGAAGGGCCGGGTAGATAAGGGAGTCAGAGGCAGGAACTCCACTGTTCAAAGGAATCAAATGCAGCGGAGAGTAGGCAAGGACTGGGTCTACCTGGTGGTAAATCACCAGGAACGCTTTGGCCAAGAGCTCAGAGAAGCAGAGAGTGAACCAGAGAAGGGGAGAATGGGAGACACACACTGACTTGGGCCAGAAGTCATTCTGTACTCACAACAGGGCTGCAGATACATCCTGGATCTGCCTCCCTACAGGAGGTCAGGATCCTATGCTCTAGAGCTATGGAGCCTCCGTGATGCCTTCCAGCATAGGGAGCCTGACAAGTGATTCCTGGAAGTGGGACGGTCCCCACCTGAGGTGGTGATAAGCCCGGAATCCTAAAGTCTAGGCACTCAGAGGTAAGAGCAACAAAAGAGATCAGTGAGTTACCCTTCGTTATGCAGATGAGGAAACTGAGACCCCAAAAGACTAAATGATATTTTCTCCCCAAGGTTACACCATTAGGAGTTACAAAACTAGTTCAGTTGCAAAACTTAATGCCCACGTCAGTGCTTTGCAGGTTACCCCATGATATCTTCCCTTACACAGTGTCTGGAGACAATTACACATCATTTTGGCTTAGATCTCAGCATACTATCCAGCCACAATGTTATCTCAAAGAAATAATTCCTTAATGGAGAGGTACACTGGGGGCCAAATTATGGAAGATCTAGAATGCAATTCATGGAACTGGATTTTCCTACAGGTCAAGTTTCTTCATATGAAAATTAAGGCTCCTGAAAATTATAAGTAAGGATGCATGCATGCACTCACACATTTTCCTAGAAAGAGCTTTTTTTGGAAAAGAAGAAGAAGAAGAAATTATCATGTAGGTACATAAAGAACCACAGAACCACTGTTGTAGATAAGAGAGAGTTAAGCTGGAGAATGGCAAGACCCAGAATCTTTTCTCCCAGATTATAAAGTAGTTGGGATTCTGTTTATAAAGTTATGATTTTCAACAACCATCCTTACTTTTAAAGAAAGTAAGATTTTTTTTTTCTGTCCCTTATACCCTCTCAAAGAAATACTATTTCTTCACTGTTAGAAACTTTTTGTGAACAAGTACTTCCAGGAATGTAACTCCCATTCTTCCTGATTGGAACCACATTGTCAGGATGAGGAATCCTGTTCCTAGGTCTGAGTATACCCAGGAGCTTCTTTTCGGGCAGACGGAGGAGAAAGCAGAGTTACCCAGTCTAACCCAGCATTCACCTAATGTTCCGGGAAACCATACGTCAGGCTCTGGTTTGCTACTCTGTCATTCTGCCTTTTCAGCATGCATGAGGGGAGACTTTCCTGTTCCCAGTCCATCTGCCGGGATTGCCCTCAGCAAAACTGAAGAGTGGGAAAAGTTTGCCTTCATTAGTCTCTGCAACCCTTCTAGCTTTGGGCTTCTAAAAATTGAGTCTGACAGCTAAGAACTTTGTGGTTTTCAAATCATATTGCCTGTCTCGCCATAAAATCCTACTTTTCACCAAGCTCTTTCTTCCTCTTTTCTGGACACCTTCAGCTCCTCCCCTCTGTCACTGCCACGCTGAGGCACAGAGTCACAATGGGACCTGGAACATCTGTGCCTTTGGACATTTATATCAATGTGTGACTTCTCCCAAAGCTGTAGGATTTATCTCTAGATGTAGAATAAAAGGCTTTATCAGGGAGTAATACTGTTAAAAAAAATTATTTTGAGAGGTAGGGACATTTTCTGAATCATACCAGAGGGTCCTACCTGTAGGAAAAAGCTCTCTTGTCCTTATGCACCTGTAAGCTGGGCTACTGGAAATGTTCCTTTAACACAAAACATCTTTGGAAGGAAAATGAAGAGCCCTGATTCCAAAATAGTTACACAGGAATCACCACAAAATCTCCTCGAATATGTATTTAAAATCTGTTGACAATTCTTCTCTAAGTACCAGTGTGCATATATAATGAATCAATCTATTTAGCACGGGGGGAAAAAAAAAGGCGGAAGAAGAAATTTTCAGTTCTACATGCAAATGTTTATTTTTTTAAAAATGCAGATGTTGCTTGGCTCACAGTTCCAGCCCGTATGTAGAAGATCACTTGACACCAGGACTCCCACAAGGAACTCTGAGGGGCCAGGAATTGTGGGCTCATTTTTCATACCAGCCAGAGAATTGTTTTCAATCCCTTCCACACAATTTTATTTGCAGAAGTCCTGCTAATGCAAACCATACTGTTTTGAGTTCAGTAAATAGCAAACACAAGATGGCTAAGCCTTTTTAAAGATATTATTCCTCTGCTAACCTTGAGAGAGGAACCAGAACTCCATCTCGAATGCTGGAGGAACCCAAAGCCAACTTCCAGATCTCTCCCTTTCATCCCTGGGGAATGCTAGCCTTCACCTTGATTGTTTTGAGGGAAGTGGCAGCGTTCTACCATCCCCAGTTTAAATCTGATGTGGTCATTCTCACTTTGCTCTGTCCTGATCAGTAGCACATTGCCAAGTTCTCTGTTTTTCTAAAGGCTGAGCAAGTATGGCTCACAAAAATTCACTCTGACAGGGAGTTTGAGGACTTCAAATCACATGGTATGTCTTGCCGTAGAATTCTAACAGTGTAATAAAACATTATGCTTCCGTGAAATCTAATTTTGACCAACAAGTTACAGGCAATGGGTACTATCAAACAGGAAATTCCATAATCCAAAGAGACCATTTATCTATTTTTTGCATTTCAGAAAAATCCTTGATAGGATTTGAGTTTTTCCAGTTTTCTTCTATATCCATTGATCTGATGTGTGACATGCAACTTCCCTTTCCTGGCTTCGAAATCCATTATCTCAACAAGGGACTCAAAATACTTGCTCCTTATCAGAGAAGTAGAAAAAATATTCTAAAATGATCTTGGGTGCCACGGGATCCAAGATGGCAGAGTAGATGTATTTGTGACCCTTTTCTCTTGAAAGCAATCCCTAGAAACACCCCAAAACAACAAAGATGTAGGAATACAAAGTCTGTGTTTAGTGAATCCAGAAGATATCTATAACTGAAACAATAACACATAAAGACAGAAAGAAAACAGCGAAATGGTGGATACCGCAGAGGAGGTGAAGTTCAAACTTAAGTGTTGGTAGGGACGGCAATGCTGGGAAATAAGCCATTCTCTACCTCAGAAGTCCAGAGAAGGTACTGGAGATAACATTTTTCAGCATGAAGGAGGTACTGTGCGATAGGCAGTAAACACAGGAAAACTGTTTGGAATTCTGTTTGGGAAACAAGTCAATCCTGGTCCTCTTCTCAACCTTTATTGAGGAAAACTTCCAAAATCAAGAAAACTATAAATAAACACCCCCTCCCTCCAAAAAACTCAGAGGAAATTAAGACAATGCAGGAAGCAGAAGATAACTTCAAGATATTACCTTTGGGAAACAAGAAGATACTGTTTAATAACAACAACAACGACAACAATAATAATAATAATAATCAGCAGTCACATTTAAGAACTCCCAGAGTTGAAAATATGACTGCCAAAATTACAAGTTCAGTAAGGCCACTGGAAGATAAAACAGACTTTTAAAAAATGATAAAGATGGACAAGAGGAGGAAAAAGGGCAAGAAAAATTAAGGGTTAGATGAGAATGTCCAACAATCAAATAACAAAAGTTCCAGAAAGAGCCAACAGAGCAAACATTAGGGGAAAAAATAATACAAGACAAAACAATGTGCAACTGAAGTAAGTGAAGCTTCCTCTCCAAACAGAAAATGTCCATGGAGTGAGTATTTTTTTAAATGACATGATCACATTTCGGAGCTCTTAAAGCAAAGCACAGATCCCAAACACTTCTAAAAAGGGAACCTTGGTTATATGCAGAAGAACGGAGTCAGAGTAGCATGGGGCATTGTGTTAGTCTGCTCAGGCTGCCATAACAAAATAGTGTTGACTGGGTACCTTCAACAACAGAGATTTATTTTGTCACAGTTCTGGAGGCTGGAAATCCAAGATTGGTGTGGGAGCATGGTCAGGTTCTAGTGACAGCTCTGTTCCTGGCCTGCAGATGGACACCTTCTTGCCATGCCCTCACATTCTTCTGTACATGTAGACAGAGAAGGAGATCCCTCTCTTCCTCTTCTTATCAGGACACCAGTCCTATCAGATTAGACCCCATTTTATGACCTCCTTTAATGTTAATTACCTCCTGAAAGCCATATCTCCAAATATAGTCGTATTGGGGTCAGGACTTCCATAGATGAATTTTGGATAATTCAGTCCATAGCAGGCATCTCCATAGCAACATGAGAAGCTAGAAGAGGGGCACCTGGGTGGCTCAGTGGGTTAAGCATCTGCCTTCAGCTCAAGTCATGATCTCGGGGTCCTGGGCTCGAGCCCCTCATTGGGCTCCCCTGCTCGGTGGAAGTCTCCTTGCCTCTCTCCCTCTGCCTCTCCCCCCCCCCATGCTCTCTTTCTTTCTCTCTCTCTCAAATAAATAAATAGAACCTTAAAGAGAGAGAGAAGCTAGATGATAATGGACAAATGCAAGGGGTGGGGCAGAGGTTGGAATTATCAGGCAGATAATTCCTCAAAAGCAGCAGCAGTGTTCAAAGGAAACCCTGCAGGTACAAAATACGACAAATTATCCATCAACCGTTTACATGACACAGTAACTAAAGTTTCATATATGGATTTAGTTTTTTTTTAAGATTTTATTTATTTATTTGACAGACAGAGATCACAAACAGTAAGAGAGGCAGGCAGAGAGAGAGGGGGGAAGCAGGCTCCCCGTGGAGCAGAGAGCCTGACGTGGGGCTCGATCCCAGGACCTTGGGATCATGACCTGAGCCGAAGGCAGAGACTTTAACCCACTGAGCCACCCAGGCACCCCTGGATTTAATTTTTTTAAAGTGATATAACTAAATTGAGAGGGAAGAGAAAGGAGAGGAAGAGAAGTGTAAGAGCTTAAATACTGTGGATCAAAAAAGAAACTCAGTGCTGTCTGAAATCAATCGATCAGATACAGCTCTATGGGTTGTGGCAGAGATACTCTCCGGTGACCCAAGTGTGAGATGCCCTTGGATGCCCCCTTCCTTTAAGTTAAAGTGGAAGCTGACTTGTTTCCAGCCACCAGAATATGGCAAAGGTGAACAGAGTCTGCAGGTGCAATGAAGGTCCCAAATCAGTTGACTTCAAGGTAAACAAAAAGAAGATAATCCTTGGTGGGCCTGAATTAATCATTTGAAAGTCTTTTAAAAGAGACCCTTTTTTTTTTTTTTCCTGAAAGAAGTGAGAGGGTCGGGTGGCGGAGAACACTGGGTGGCCTTGAGGAGTTAAGGAGAAGCCACAACTAATGCCAGCAGGAAAATGAGGATCTCAGTCCTAACTTCGGCCAGCAAGCACGTGAGGCTGAAGAAGGTTCTGAGCTCAGGAATGGAACACAGCTCAGCAGATGTCCTGGTTGCAGTTCCATGAGACCCTGAGCAGGGGACACCGGGAAGCTGTGCTTTGACTCCTGAACTACAGAATTAATGAGCTGAGAAATAGGTATTATGTTAAGCTACTAAGTTTGCAGCCACTTTTTATGCAGAATACTTAATACACAGGCACAGTATTTAGAAATATGAAGAAATGTGCCCAAAGGCATTAATATGGTTACCTTTGAAATGCTGGACCCAAGAGGGATGGGGTGGGCTGGCCGGTTGGTAGAGAAGGCCTATTTCAGTTGTTCTTGTCATAAGGTTTCTATTATTATTATTTGACTTTAAAAACTATATCCATGTATTACTTTGAAAAAAGAAAAAAAAAAACACTAATTTTCACAAAAGCTAACCTGAGGGAAATTTGAAGATTACAGGATGCCTTTCAAATGAAATGGGATAATATGTGTAAAAGTGCCTAAAAAATTAAAAAGTACCGTACAAAGATAAGGCCTTCTAATTAAGTTTCAAAATCTCAGTCTGTTATTAACTGAATATTTGTGTTCATCCAAAACATCCATATGCTGAAATCCTAACCTCCTGTGGCTGTATTTGGAGACAGGGCCTCTGCAAAAGTCATTATGTTTAAGAGCAGTCATAAAGGAGGAGTCCTGATCCAAAAGGATTAGTGTCCCAAGAGAAGTGACACCAGAGAGCTTGCGAGAATGCCCTCTCTCTCTCTCCCTGCGCACACACTGAAGAAAATCCATGTGAAGGCACAGTGAGAAGATGAGTGTCTGTGAGCCAGAAAGAGAGTCCTCTCCAGAAAATGAACCAGTTGGAACTCTAATCTTGGACTTCCCGTCTTCAGACCTGTGAGAAAATAAATTTCTGTTGTTGAAGCCAGCTGATCTCTGGTATTTTGTTATGGCAACAAAAGCAGACTAATGGAGAATCTGGTACCAAGACGCAGCTGCTATAACAAACGCCTAAAAACATGGAGATGGTTTTGGAATTGGGTCATGAGTAGTGGTTGGAAGGGCTCTGAGGTGTGCGCCAGAACAAGCCTAGATTGCCGTGAAGGGACCACTGCTAGAAACACAGCTGTTAGAGGTGACTCCGGTCAGGATGCAGAAAAGAGGAAAAAACACAGAAAGCCTCCATCTTTCTGAAGAATACATACATCATCATAAACTGAAGAATCCGGTAGGATCCTCCCTTTTGTTTGCCTTGAAATAGGGACATGCGAGACCATTCTGATGAGATCTCAGACAGAAATGAGTAACGGGTCATGCGTAACTAGAGGAAAGGTGATCTTTGTTACAAGGTGGCAAAGAACTTGGCTGAATTGCACCTGAGTGCTTTCTGGAAGGTAGAACCAGCAAGTGAACAACCTGGATATGTAGCTGAGGAGACAGCTAAACAAGGTGTTGAAGAAGAGGCTTGGTTTCTCCCACTGCTTGCAGATAAAATGCGAGGGGAGAGAGATAAATCAAAGGAATTGTTTAAAAAGAAAAAGGAGTCAGAACTTGAAGATTTAGAACATTCTGGGTCTACCCGCATTGCAAAACTTGAGGAAGCACGTTCTGAAAACACTAAGGATGTGGTGGGACAACCCTCTGGTGAAACTATTAGGATGGGTGTGAACCACACATTTCGTCAGCTGTCTCAGAAGACCCCAGGATTACGCCAGTGGAAACACTGCTGGCTGGGACAAAAAGAAATAGAAGAGAAAGGAGTAGAAGGAAGGAAGGCTGCCACATGCCTTATCATTCAAGACGAAGGCAGAATGACCCCAGAGATGATTCAGAGATGCTCAGTCAGGGCTGCCATTCCCACCACTGCCCCAGAAGGCAAGACGGCTTCCACCTTGGTTTTTGGGGCGTCAGAGAGAGCTGCCTGTGCAGGTGGGGTGCTGGCAGAGAGTCAGGGCAGAAGGGAAGGTACAGGCCACCCTGAAGAGCCTACGGGTGCTCCCACCACCCTAGGGAGCCGGGGGGGGGGCACAGTGGAGAACCAGAGAGGACCATCCTTGAACCTTAAGATTTCATGGAATTTGCCTACCTCGGTTTTGGACTCTCTTGGGGCTTGTCACTCCTTTCTTCCTTCAGATTTTTCCCTCTGGGAATGAGAATGTCTATCCCACTCTTGTGCCACCATTGCAGTCTGGAGGTCCATGATTTTGATTTCAGAGGTACACAGTGGCAGAGGAGTTCTGCCTCAGGACCAGTCTTACCTCTAGTCTCACCCGTATCTGATTCTAGTTATATCTAGATGGGACTTTGGGTTTTAGACTTTGAATTGATCCTGGAATAAATTAAGACTCTGAGGGCTGTTGGGATGGCATGAATGTGCTTCACATGTGAGAAGGACATGAATTTGGGGGACCCAGAGGCAGAATGCTATGGCCTGAACTCTTGTGCTCCTCCCCCACAATTCATATGTTGAAGCTCTCACCCTCAGTGTGACTCTGTTTGGAGATGGAGTCACTATGGAAATAATTAAGGGTAAGTGATGTTGTAACAGTGGGGCCCTGATCCAACAGGAGTCCTTAGAAGAAGAAACACCAGAGAGCCCCCTCCTCTCCATGAGTGTGTGGAGAAAAGGCCATGTGAGGACACAATGAGAAAGAAGCTGTCTGCAAGCCAGGAAGAGAGCTCTCGCCAGAATCTGAAAGGGCCAGACCTTTCTTCAACTTCTAGCCTCCAGAACTATGAGAAAATAAACACCTATTCTTTAACCTGCATCATCTGGGGTATTTTGTTACAGCAGCCTGAGCTGACTAATACACGGTCCCATGTCCCGGCGTGTTTTGTAGATGAGCAGAACCATTTCTTAAGTTCATTCTAATTATTTAAATTTAAGAAGTACATTTTAATAGAAGATTTTATTTATTTACTTGAGAGAGGAGAAGAGAGAGAAAGCATGAGCAAGGGAGAGGAGTAGAGGGAGAGGGAGAAGCAGGTTCCCTGCTGAGCAGAGAGCCCAATGTGGGGCTGGATCCCAGGACCCTGAGATCATGACCTGAGCCGAAGGCAGACGCTTAACCAACTGAGCCACCCACCGCAAGAAGTACATTTAAAATGGAAAATACTCTTGTTCCATGGGTTGGAGTAAAAAAAAAAAAAAAAAAAAAACAAGAGCTTCTTTAATATAATACACGAGTACAACTTGAAACCGCTATTGCTAAGTGAATACGGATGTATGGAAAAAGCAGCAAAAATGCCAAAAAGAACACAACAAAGCAATTATCTGCTAAGGATGTGCACAAGCAGTTTCACACAAGGATGCTCACCATAGCACCGCTAGCCACAGTGAGAAGCTGGAGACAAGCTAAACGACCAATAATTAGAACATTAGCTAGATAATTTATGTCGCAGCCGTCCGATAAAATATTATTTAGTCATTTAAAATCAGTTCTATGGGAATCATTAACACCTTAAGAAGTCATTAACAATATGGTTTAGGGGAAAACATTACAAAGCAGTATGAGCAATACGGTCCAAAATGGGAATAGGTTTATATTTGCGAATGATCTATGCCCAAATGCCAATAGTTATCACCAGGTGGTAGGAGCAGAAATAGTTTTATTTTCTTTTTAGGGCTTTTCTCCATGTTCTAAATATTCTGCGATAAGCATTGCTTGCTTTTGTAATCTATACATGCATGTTTTTTTAAAATTTGGAGACCACATTATGATAATATTCTTTTCATTAGCTCTAAGAGAATTTGACAGGTCAGTTCCTATATTTTAATGCAGCAGATAAACTCTGAATTCACAGTTTTATCTAGCTCACGTTCTTCTTCTAGTCGATGAGAAATACCAGTGGAATTGCTCCAAATCACAAAGGCCAGGGAAGCTGCAGTCACGGGCAGTGGAGTGGACCGCGCGGGGCTCTGTCCGAGGGCTGTGCGGCTTCTCCTGCGCCCGGCTGCCCCCCATGTCCACCCCACGGCGCCTCCCTTCCAAGACTGGAAAGTGTGTTTAGAACAGAGCAAATTCTTCGGCTGTGAACTCTCTGTTCTTCTAGGGACTCTAGGGGTTTGGGCAATGCTTTCTCTCCAAGATTTAAATAGAGTCTCCAAAGGAGAAAAGTATACCTCAGTTCTCTGAGCCTTTCTGCCTCCTGCATTCCTCCTCTTCCATGCCTTCTCCTTTGAGCAAAAAACCCAGGTCACTGAGAGAGGGAAGCACCTGACTCTCCAGGCAGTGGGTGAACCACCTCTCGGTGTGGGACCGAGAACTGTGTGGCACCGCCCTCTTAAGGGCAGCAGATGTTCCCTGGGGTTGATAAAACTGTGGGACTACAGTAGTAATAATCAATTTGTTTCCATTTTCACTCACCAGCATTAGAGGAAAATACTCCAATAATCACAGATTTGACTCACTGATTCACAAAATTGTTTTAAAAAATGAACCATTTCCACGAAGAAAGGAAAGCGAATGGTGTAGACAATAATGGATAAGCCTGAAGTCAACCAAAAGTGGCGTTTTTTTCTCTCACAAACAAGGGAGGTGAATATACCATAATCCGGGTTACTCGAAAGCTTCTGAACCACCAAGCAAATGGGGTCTTTGTTCTAGACCTTCTCACTCACCAGCAGCCCATGCCATCCCCACTTGGGACTCGTGTTCTTCCTCGGAAGCCCACCACAGAACGGCCCAGCAGATAACTCGGGTGATCGGGATATAGAAGGGATCCACATCGATCATCTCAGGAGCCTCCAGGAACCTTCCAGATGATCCTGATGACTAAAGCAGTCTTCCCACTCCTTGCCTCATTTCCTACTGAACCCCCCAGCCCCCGTCTTCCTGTCTCACCACCATTCATCTCTTGTGAAGCAGCAACCTTAACTGAGTTGGTAGCGCTGCATCAGGCCTCATGTGTGGGATGGAATGCTGTGTTGGGGTGCAGAATGGGGGGTGCGGGCAGTCCCTCTGTGAGCTCTGTACTGATGGCTCCCTACAGCACAGCAGCACATCTTTACTTCAGTGAGTCTCAGGTGGTGGGGAAGAGTACATCCCATGTCGGGAGACGGCATCAGAATAGAGACCCGGTGTGTATAAGTTGGCAAAGCACGTTTCATTGATCTAATGTTCACTGACAAAAACTCCCAAAGCCAAGTTCAATGACGTTGGTTTTGCTGGTGGTGATGCAGAGGATAAAGTAAGAAAGTATTACATGAGTCTGAAAAGGTGGAGAAACACAGCAGCATTGCAGCTCTAACTGAAGAAGAGAAAACCTAGTAAGAATAAAATAAAGTAAAACAGGGAATATATATGGGAATAAAATCAGAACACTCTGTGTGCAACCATCTAATCACCGATGTTGTACCTTTTTGCAAAACCTTCTGTAACGCCGCTGGGTATCAGATGAGAACTCCAGGTGACACCCTTACAGCTCTCTCGTGCTTACCAAGTCTTGAGACATCTTTTCTCTGGAGACTCAGCAGAGCTGAGTTCCTTTTTGATCCCAGAAACATAGATTAGTGGTGTTATAGGTAGAATTGCATCCTCCAAAAAGAGACATTGAAGTCCGAATCCTTAGTACCTCAGAAGAGAAAATCTTTGGAAACAGAACCGTTGATGATAGAATTAGTTAGGGCAGGAGAAAGTCATACTGGGGTAGCATGGGCCCTTCATCCAACATGACTAGTGTCCTTGTAAGAAGAGAGGAGATACAGACACAAAACGCGAGAGAGCCATGTGATGCTAAAGGCAGAGATCGAAGTGATACGTATAAGCCAAGGGACACCAGGGCCGACCAGAAGCCAGGGAAGAACCCTCCCCTCAAGCCTGCTGACAGATATGGCCTTGTCCACACCTTGATTCAGACGTGGAACCTCTAGAACTGTGAGAAAACACAGGTCTGTTGTCACAAGCTGCCAACTTTGTGAGCCTTTGCTCGGGCGGCCGGATACAAGTGGTCAGAGACCAACGGCTCCGTTGCCCCGACAGTCTGTAAGTAACGCGGCCCACCTGGCGGGCAGCTGGTCTGGGTGAGGATCTCGGGGACCGATGGCAGGTGGTAAACCTCCTGTGCACAAAGTACCAATGCGGCACGTGGTCACGTTTAGTGATAAGAGCAGTGAGATCGTGCTGGTGAAGATGTCCAGACACAGCCGCGATGCCTGCTCTGCAGAGATGGGGAAAAGAAATGCAGTTTTCCACATGAAGATCTGGGTTCTAGAAAACACCCTGAAGCATCTCACCAAATGCAGCGCCTTCACCTGGAAGCCCCCCCAACCCCACGAGAGGCATCCAGAATCCCCACAGAATCACATGGAATCATTTTGATCACGTCTCTGTCGAGAATAAAAATGTTCTGCAGGTTGTGCCCCAAAGGCTGGAATATGCCTTAGTTGTCCCTATCTTCTCCACCTGGGAGATATTCTAGGCTTCCTGACACGGACTTCTGCCCACGCTTTCAAATGAAGGATCCCATATTGAGCACGAACCATGTTCCAGATTCTACATTAGTTTTCTTTTATGCTTGCAGTCATGTTTAACTGTGCGCAGTCACTCGTGTGCTGCGTTCCCGTGACTATGGTCCTGTGATACCGCCCTTCTAGAAAGACAGTGCAGCTTCCCTCAAAACCCATCCCGCATAGTTAGGTAAGTCACGCTCGTGATTTGGGAATCACTTGCACTTTGACCCATACGATGTTCCCTTGCAGGCAAGAACCAACCTGGGATCTTGTCCTACTGACCGCAGAGGTGGGCCAGGGAGAAGTTCCAATACCAGCCACTGGAGCGGAACTGGGAGACCACATCTGGGATCTGCCTCCACAGAGGGTGTCGGACATCATTATTCAGTGTTGCTCATTTAGACTTTCTGGCAAGTGACACACAGACAGGTGCCGTGTGGTATATACAGAGCGATCTAACTAAGGGTATGGGCTAAATTCTTTTTTTAAAGGAAAAGCAATTACGATCCATTTTAATTGCAATCCCTTAGCCTGTGCAGAACATTTCAAGAATCCATTATAAAATCAGAAGACACATATGAATTTTTAATAAAATCTAGAGAAGGCATAAAGACTATCATGCGACAACTAACACCCATGTTCCCACGTCCCCAGTTTAAGAAACTGGCTTCTCTTTTCCTCCTATGGTGGAACTACCAGAGTTTGAAAAGGACCTTGAAAGAAGACTGTGATGTAAGTCTCCGAAAACACAAGGCGGAGTTGATTAAAACTGGTCAAGACCTGTGTAAATACGGAACTAAAAGTGGCCCCATTCCTCTCGTCTGTGACACCTACAAACCCTCAGCGGTTTCTGAACCTGCTCAGTGTCAAACACAAGGTTACCGGTTGCCCATGGGAATATGGGTTAGCGATGCCTCTGTCCACGCAAACCCAGTCTCTTTATGTCAGACCCGCTGCCCGGCTCTGTGGCCGTGGGGTCTCCTGATCTATATTCCATCCCAGCCTCAGAGCTCAACACTAACAGGGACATGCTGGAGGCACAGAAATCCCAACCCCATGGAGAGTCTTTGATGGGGCATGATTATTTGCGTGCCTGAGGTAGAATCATTCAGAAGCATTGACAAAATTCTAGCCAGAAAGGCTGAGGAAAAACACCTACACATACACACACCCCACACCCAGGAGACAGCTCCTAGACCTCCCTCCTAGAACCTCCCAGAACACCCTCCACAGGCCACCGGGACCAACTTTTCCGCACAATAACTCCAGCCTGCAAAAGCCAGAACCCATTTAAAAAAAAAAAAATCCTCCAGCATTTAGTAGATCAGTTTTCTCAGGATAATCACATCTTTCAAATACTCTTCTGTCTGTCAGCATTTTAAAGGATAAAGATGAATCAGGAATCTTGCTTTCAGAAAAAGGAGTCCATTCCTGTGATCTGCTGACTGAAGAAAATCATCCATTTCTGAATTCTAGTCCTAAATGATTACTACCAACACAGTAATCTATCGTAGATACTTAAAGTAGTTCTAGTTCACGTTGCTGCCAGTTAATGTTAAAAGCCTTTAACCTGTGTCTATCAGCTGATGAATGATAACCAAAATGTGGTATATCCACGCAATGGATAAAAGCCATCAAAGGGATTGAAACACTAATAGACGCAGACATAAAACCACATGTTCTATGATTCCATTTATATGAAATATACAAAATAGGCAAATCTGGAGAGAGTGCAGATTAGTGGTTGCCAGGAGTGAGGGGGGAGAGAAGTCGCTTATTTAATAGGTAAGGGGTTTCCTTCTGGGGTGATGAAAAGGTCTGGAACTAGATGGTGTTAATGGATACACAACATCACGAGTGTACTTCAGGCTGCTAAACTGCACATTTTAAGGAAGTCAATTTTATGTGTAGTTTATGATATTTATTTATTTGTTTATTTTATAGAGAGAGGATGAGCGGGAGGGGCAGAGGGAGAGGGAATCTTAGGCTGACTCCCCGCTGAGCACAGACCCTGACACGCACGACACGAGGCTCGAGCTCATGACCCTGAGACCAAGACCTGCGCTGAAAACAAGAGTCTACTGCTCAACCGAACACGCCACCCCGATGTCCCTATGACAATTTTTTTTAACCTCTGAGTTTCCATTTCCTGAGCTACATTCACTGATATATTGTCTTTGATATGTTACGGGAAACAGAGAGAAACACTCTCTTGTGAAAATCTTTGCAGACGGAAACCTGTATGTAGGTGGAATTCAGGATCCGCCATGTTGACATGTAAGCGACATTCCAGAACCACTCAGCGGCCGGCATCGTTCATGACACCAGGCCACTGGGACAAGATGGTGCAGGTGGGAACTGTCCTCCCCCAACGCGCGGCAATCCCTGACTTCCCTCATTCTCTCTCAACCCCCACCCCTGGAGCAAAACTGCTCCCCAGATAAATTGCTAGTCACAATTTACAATCAGAACACTATTTAGAAGCATAAACAGGCAGCGCTGTTTGTTCCTAATGTATTCTAGGTACTTGATATGCTGAAAGCACAAGACAATTTTTTCACACGATTGAACTCCTTAGGGTCTGTCTTCCAGATCATTTTGTTGGTTTAAAATACACCATTGCTCAAGCATTGTAAAGTCTGCCCGTGTGCCTGGTGGGGAAAAGAAGGGCAATTTGGTTCACCGTGCTGAGATTTTTCTTTTATGTAAATTGCTTAAATTTCAAGCTACATCTTTTATTTCTTTCGACAACATCAAGCGTTAGCATGCCACTTGCCTCTCCGTTCCTAGGGATGAAGACTAGAAATCTTAATACAAAACATTAACTCAGTGGGCTGGTCCGGCAGAGTGATAGATCTTTGGAACTGCGGTGGCGAAACCCTGCCTGGGGTTCCTTAAGTCACAACGAGGCACTGTAGTTCCTTCATCGAACCAAGAGCATTTAAGTCACAAATATATCTAGGCGGAAAGCAGTTGTGGCAGCTCCTCAAATAGATGGTGGAGAGAACCACGGAGCACCAGTGCTGATGGGTCCTAATGCTAAAGGTGAAAATAATAGGTTAGATTAGAAAGAACTGCTGAGACCCCAAGCAATCAATGACACCTCAGAATTGCTTATTTGCACGGGGATCCCTCCTGTTTCACATGCAAAGCACACTACGTTAGCAACCAGATGGTATCTTCCTGATCCTGATGGACTTCCTAGAATTCCCAGAGACTCTTGCCTGAATTAGTTCACTTTCTCTGGCCAGCCTAATAAGATTTCAGCTAGCTGACAAGCCTGAAATACAAGGAAAAATGAATCCCAGCAGATAAGCACAACTATTTATTGGGCTTAATAAGAAGAGAGGAGAAGGAAAAAGAAAGAACAGCTTCAACATCAATATAGTCGATACCTTTGAGTCTCATTTTTTTAACCCCTGAAAATTCATAAATCCTAGGTAAGGGGGGGTGGATACCAGAGGTCAACTTTTCAACATGCTGGACTTGTTAGCTACTGTCACAGAACATATTACTCCAAAATGTTGTGTCTTGAAACAGTAACATTGATTCTCTCTCAGTTTTTTAAGCTTCAGGAATGTGGGTGCAGCTTACCTGGGTCTTCTGCCTCAGAGCTGCTAATGGGCTGCGATCCTGGTGTTGGCAGGGGCCGCAGTCATCCGAAGGCTGGACCGGGGAAGGATCTGCCTCCAAGTCGACTCAAGTGATTGTTGGCGGGAGTCAGCTCCTTGTGAGTTGCTGGGCAGGGCTCTCGCTCTGTTCCTCCCCATGTGAGTCTCTCCATATGGCAACTCACAATACGGCAGCTGACTTCACTGAGCAAACATGGAGAGAACAAACAAACCAGAAGTCACGATCTTTTGCCCACGTGTGTCAGAAGTGATATACCATGATGTCATCCGTTTATCAGAAGCGAGTCACTAGGTTCGACGCACACTTAAGAAGGGGGATTGCACAAGGGCCTGAATACCAGGAGGTGGGGGTCACTGGGGCCATCTCAGAGGCTGCCTGCCGTCCCCCTTAAACACTTTTATCCTCTCCAGAGACTCCTTGCTGGCTTCTGCTTTAACTACTTCTGCCATGAAGAGCTAACTCAGAGTCATTTCAGAACCCCAACTACTTAAACAGTTCTCATGGCTGACACACCTGCTACTGTTTGGATCCATGAGATTCTGTTAAATACCCAGAAACTCTTATGAGACCCTTGAATTCAAGATATTTGTAAAGGGAGTGTTTGTTTGTTTGTTTTTAAAGATTTTACTTGTTTGACAGAGAGAGACACAGGGAGAGATGGAACACAAGCAGAGAGAGTGGGAGAGGGAGAAGCAGACTCCCCGCTGAGGAGGGAGCCCGATGCAGGGGCTCGATCCCGAGACTCCAGGATCATGACCTGAGCAGAAGGCAGTCACTCAACCGAGCCACCCAGGTGCCCCAAGGGAATGTTTAGAAATGGAAACTCTGCTCATTTGACATGATCTGGGAAGTGCAACAGTGTAGTTATTATGAGGAGAACTTTTAACACACTTAGGACAATCTTCCGTGTCAGCCATTACGGGCCAGCTGTGTAACGGAAAGCCAAAAACCATGACCACCCCTTGGCCAAGTTCCCCCAAATCAGCCCTATCCTGGGCTTTCCAAATCATTTTGGAGATGCATACAGTTTTGTTTGCTTATCCTTAAAGCTCTTAGGGGATGTTTAAAACAACTCTGGACCCGTGTTGTCTTTCTCGAGATTCAAAGGCATGGGCCAAGAGTAGCTGCTTGGGTTCTGAGGCTTCCCAGAGCAAGCTGTAAAAGGAGCGGGGGCAGTGAGATAGCTCTGGTGATAAGTGGGAAAGGCCTTCCAATCAATCAGGAAAGAAAAGAGCCAAAGGACCATCACCCTGAGGAAAACAGTCACATCAAAAGCCTCAGAGGGCTTGATTTCCTGAGAGACTGGGTTGCATCTGGCTACAAAGGGTCAGACAGGCAAAAATGTGGACTGGAGATAGGCAAGTAGCGAGGGCAAGAGGAGTCAGAGGCCCGTGCCCTGGGTGGTTCCATTCACCCCGTTTCAATGGTCACAGTCGTCCTTTTGCCATAACGCCGAAAACCGCATTTAAGGTAAGGAATGCATGTGGGAGCTAGACGGGGTGGGAGGGGGAGGGGAGAATCGAGGGGAAACACATCAGTCTACTCCTTGCCCCACCCCCTTCATGTTGTGTAAAGTTCCGTGACTGTGTCCTGAGCCTAAACTGGGGGGCAGTAACATTATTCACGATCTTAGAGGATTTATAGCTAAAATCGAACTCACCAACTTAAAAAAAAAAAAAAAAAAAAACACCAGATGAACCAGAACACTGAGTAAGTCAGGCGGGCATCGTGGTCAAGGGACAGCCGCAGCACTTGTACCCTGAATCTATCCGCTGGGGAGGTTGTTTCCAAGGAGCACGACGCTAAGATCTCTGGGGGTGGGTTCCCGTCACTTTCACTTTTTAGCTTCTCTGTTGGCCGTTCTGCCCAGAAATGAACCACAACCTCCCCATGTGGCCGTCCGCAGCCTCCCAGAAGAGCGCAGGCACCCACCTGGGCGGGGGTGGTCAATTTCTGTCTCGGGGGGAATCCTCAGCAGGAGAACCAAGAAGCGCGAGGGCTGCGACAACTCTCGAATCGGCCTGGAGCAAGTTCAAGGCGCCCACTGCGCCTCAGATGTTGAGTCAGCACAGGACGAGCACAAATCCCAGCCAAGGTCGGGAACGCCCTCACAGAGCTGCCTACCGCGCACGGGTGGGTTTCTCCAAGGTGTTCTGCGGGGAAGCGGTCGCTGTTGGCCCTTTTAGATACATCAGGGATGCTGGGTGCCGGCATAAAACAAACGTGAACCCCACCCTGCATGGTAACCTACATAGACACGCGAGCTGCAGAGCCAGGCTTCCAGAATCCAAAGAGCCTCCAGGCCAGTCAACTAGTCACCTCCAGCGAGTAGGAGGAATCCACATCCGTTACTTTGCACTGAGCACCTGCAGTGTAGGTCAAACAACAAGAACAGGCAGTTCCATGATTCCAGTTTAATTTCAAGGAACACGAAGGTGCCGTCTACCAGTCCGATCTGCCCCGGATCAGTCTCCCCCTGTTACAACGTCAGTGTTTCTTTTAGGAACGTCAGACTCTGTGGTTCACAGGTCACTAAGCTGAGGCTCACAGGGCAGTTTGTACTTTCGGAAGGTCAGTACTTTAAAGAAAAACCTGTTGCCCGATGAGGAGAAGGGAGCCATGGAAGGGCGTCCTCTCCAGTCTTTTCTACAGGAAGAAAAAGCAGGGTGGGCTTCTCCAAAGGGGGCTCCATAAATCTCCCCTGTGATCGGTCAGCTGGCATCGGAGGGGACCGGAGAGTACAGTGAGACCCCTCCACGCGTCCCTTTCTGGCCTGACTTAATAACTTGCTAATTATAATTGACTAAACACTAGGCTTCAACCCACACATGTCAAGACTCATTTCTATCACCCCTTTGGGTCTATTGTATACTACAGAGATGCATGCCGGGAAGAGTCCAATGGGTCAACCAAACATGGCAGACCTCAGGTCGATATCCCGATCCAGAATAGGAAGCCAGATGGTCCGAGAGCCTGGGGACGGGAGCAGGGATCTGAGGTCAAGCAGGCGCAGCAGGAGGCAGAACAAGGTCACTGAGCCCGGGTCACTGTGACTGTGCGCTGTTAGTGATAAGTGAGTGAGCACAATCCCTCCAAAGGGGGACTGCACTGGGGGTTGTCTAAACAGGGCTGACCTCACCCTTAGATAGACCCGCTGCCCAAACCATTTGAATACCTTTGTTTCTGGATGCCGCTGGTCTAATCCCCATAATTGGAGCTCGTGGCTTCGGGGGAGGAGGGCAGGGGAGCGATGGTGTGAGACAGTTTTCTAAAAATATGAATTTATCTAGGTGTAGGCATGATGAAGATGCAAAGAGGCAACAGAGCCTCCAGCAGTTTGATTAGCCTGTTGTCATTCTTGTCACCACCAAAGAGAACTGTCCTGGGAAATCAGCACAGGGAGAGGCCAAGTGTCTTCTCCAAGGGTCTTCTGAATTTAAAAGGCGGACTGCAGACAGACCTCAGGACTTCTGAGCCCTAACTTGATGCCCTTTCCAGGTGTACCCAACTACCTTTAGATGCAAATTCTCAGGAGGTACACTTCTTCCCGTGGCCTTCCAGCAACAGATGTGAGACGGCGCTGTTTGGAAACACCCACAAAACTAGGCCCAACATTTCTTGAGATTGTTCTTGCCCTCAAGAAGCTTGCTCAGAGGGGTCACTCCTTCATCCAGACCCTGCTCGGAGACACACTCCCCACTGGACCCAGCTTTTTCTTAGCTTCTCGTGAACTGCCGTGGGGTTACCTGCTCAACCAGAGGACACCTAGTCATTTCCAAGCTTGGGTATCTCTGCCCCCTCCTCTCCCTCCGCCAGCTCACACGGGAGGGCACCGGACCCAGCCAACAACCTTTGCCTCCGATCTTGTCAAGATGGAAGAGCCAGCCTGTTAGCAGTCTGTCCCCGTCCCCATGCATTTGCTAGGACAGATTTCTTCTCTCAACACTGTATTTATTACTGGGGTGTGAAACTCAAATCTGCAGATGTCTTTCCCACTCGCCTGCTGTTAAGAGTCTACTCAATAATTTAGCTCGCTCTCCCTAAGTATGTTTGGTTTCTGCTGGCTGTTGCATAAGACGGTGTGGGAAGAATTCGGGGGTATCCTGCATTCCTCCCACCCTCTCTCCTGCCCCCTCTGTGCTTGGCTCTTGCCAGCGTTGGTTTGCAGCTGCAGGAGAAGCATCTTCTTAACTCCTGGGCAGCCACGACCATCCTGCCCTTCCACGGACATAGTACTCCTCTGTCTCCCCATCCAGAGTCTCGCAGCAAGTTGATGGTCACTTAAAAAAACCAAACACCAAAAACAAACAAAAAACCCCAAAACTGTCACAATAAGAGACAAAACACTGGCAGCAGATAAGACAAAAGGAGGCACCAAGCTCTTTAATTAAGGTTCACGAAGGCAGGCGAATCCTAGCTTTTCGTTACTCCGCTGCGCCTGCTTAGCCACAATGCATGTGCTCGGCTTCCGGGCATCCATCTGTACTGCTAGAGGGAAACGTATTCGGGTCGCCCCGGTTCTCAATAAGATGGCTCAGAGGCATCAGCTGCGGAGAGACCAATGGTTACGCGTGTTGACAGAGTGCTTCCTGCACTCCTTGCTGTGTCGACATGCGAGCTCACACCACCTGGCATGTACCTGGGAGTGACCCACCGCCACACAGACGGCCCAAATGAAATGCCGACCCCCAGGAAACTTGGATCGTTTGGGGATGACTCGTTTCTCCACTCTAGCGTTTACAGCTGGAAATATCCCTCCATCGGCTGACTTTCTTACGGTACACCTATGGTTTTTGCAATGGCTTAAGTCATGAAAGGCCTCCATTCCTAGATTAAAAAGACCATGAGAATTGGGCTCTTTCTACACATTATGACTTTTCATTTCCATGTGACGTGAGCGTATGTCGGTGTATGCAGGACTCTTTTCTCTAAGAAAGAATCTAAGAAAAGGACAGCGAAACTTCAAGCGACCACTCTTTGAAGCGGTGGGGAGAACACGGTGGCCAACTGAAGTTATGTTGGCCCGTGTGATGTTAATTTCCCCAGAGAGCTTATTTGCTTTCCTTACAAAAATGTGTAAGCACTATGTGGATCCTAAAATTCTTAACTAATGGGCCATTTTGTGATCCAGTAACACTGATCCCATAAACTCAGGTTCATAGAATCTGAAACAGCTGAGCTGACACTGGACACAAACTCAGACCTCTGGGACTTAGAAATATTTTCCTAAAAATGGTGAAATCCAAATAAAATCTGGGGTTGAGTTGCAAGTAATGTGTCAGGGCACCTGGGTGGCTCAGTCGGTTAAGCGGCTGCCTTCGGCTGAGATCATGATCCCAGGGTTCTGGGATCGAGCCCCACTTCCGGCTCCTTGCTTGGCGGGGAGTCTGCTTCTCCCCCTCCCTCTGCCTCTCCCCCAGCTCCTGCTCTCTTTCTCCCTCTCTTTCTCAAATAAATAAAATATTTTAAAATATAAATAAAAGTAATGTATCAATGAAGATTTCTTAGGTTTGACAAATGTATCATGATAATGAAAGATGTTAACGTTAGGGGGAACTGGGGGACGGGTGTAGGGAATTCCCTGTGTTACCTTTGCAACTTTTCTGTAAATCGAGAATTGTTTCAAAATAAAATATTCATTTAAAACCATATACGTGTGTGTGTGTATATATATATATTTACATATATATATGTTGGTGTATGCAGGATTCTCTTCTCTAAGAAAGAATCTAAGAAAAGGACAGCGAAACTTCAAGCGACCGCTCTTTGAAGCGGTGGGGAGAACATGGTGGCCATGTATATATATATAAATTAATGGTATATATATATATTTACATATATATATATACACACACACACGTATATGGTTTTTATGTATACACAATATATATGTACATATTATGGTAAAGACATAATCTTATAAATAAAAAATATACATATATTTTCCTCCATTTGGTATAAATAAAAGCAACACACGTTTTAAACTATGTATTACAAAGTAGCATCTTGCTATACCGCCTTCAGAAAAGACAAGGTAAGAAAGAGACACGATTCAGATGCTGCAGCCACCAGCTTGATGTCAGTACTCGTTAGAAGTTTCAGTCAGTCCCTGAGCACTTTATTCCCTCTGCTGTTGTAGGAAGAAACTCAGCCTTTGAAAAATTTCACATTCTTCAGAGAATTCCAGACTGCATGCCTGGAACTGTGAAGGCAGAATTGGTATAAAATACTAGGGATAAGATAAACTGCCCGAGGAATTTCCCCTATAAAATGACCAAACCAGGAAACCTAAGTGCAAAGCTTTAGAAAGTCGGAGAAGTTGTTTCTTGGCAAGTATGGACCAAGCATTGTTTTATCTCCGCATACTAGATTTTCTGCTACTTGTTCACGCTAGCAGATCGACAAAGGCTGAATTTGGTGCAGTTATCATTAGTCTAGCCCTTTCATTTTTATCCCCACCTAAACACCTTACGGACTTCAACACGGTAGCTTCCAAAGGGTCTTGAAAATGGCCTGACCCATTCTTCTCGAAGCCAGAGGTAGTTTTCAAATTAAACAAGGACACACAGGCGGAAGTCCTTGGAATAAACTGTGGCATAATTATAAGGTAGAATTACTCTTGATATCATGACCAGCCACTTGGCCAAGATCACCCAGCTGTTTGACCATGGAAGACGAAATGCCAAGGAGCCTGGCATGAGTCTTTGTAATTTAATTATGGACAGTTCTGAATCCCACACGAGGAAGTGTTTAAAAAATAATCAACTGATTGCAATGTGGGCTCTCATCCCAAGCCAGACAGAGGGCACCTTCCCTTCTCAGGAAGAGTGAAGCCAGAAGAGAGAGCATTTGTTTGTTGGTTTGAACAGAGAGCAGAAAGAAGTCTGCATTTATTCCTAGGGGGGGATAATGTAACTGCTATAAACTGCTGTGTTACATCAATTTAAAAGTCATTTTTCTGAATTAAGAGAAGACTGAGTGGGGAAAATGCTTCCTTTTGGAAATGTAATTCCCGACTACATATTTATATGCTGATACTCTTTGAAAGTGCACAAGCCGTCAGCTGCTTCATGTGCCGGCAGCATCAACCAGGACAGGAAAGAAGTCATTCTTCAGTCAGTCACTTTCCTCTCGCTCGTGCCCTTCCCCCACACTCCTTGATCTCACCCAAATCCAAGCCAATGCCTTTAAAGACAGATAGGCATAAAATAATCAAGTTCCATGCTGAATATCAACAAAATCCATGGCCATGAATGGGAATGAAGGAGAACATTTCATTTCATATTTAAAAATGTTAAATTGGATGCTTGTAATTCCCCTGATTTAGTTTTTTTAATTAAAAAATTCAAGCTTTATTCAACATTTGCATATTCATGTCTCCATAATGTGCACTGATTGCATTAAAGGCGGAGAAAAAGCATGTAAGTGCAGCATAAATATAGTTACTCATCAAGTGCGCCATCTATGTATGCATAGATAAATATTTCCAAACAAATTAACATACACCCGAGCACAGGTGCTCTGGCCTCACAACCCCACCCCCCAGCTACTTCAACCCTACTCTTCCTTCCATCAAGTTTCAAGAGCCAGAGCAGAGCACCAGCTTAGAAATCTCATAATTTGGCATTTTGTAGAATTAGTGAGTCCCTTTGCCAAAGTCTCTGATCAATGACTGTCTCCGACCAGCAATAGTCAGGGGGAGAAAAATTCAACTGCACTCTTCATTAAAAACCAAAAAAATACATCTTCCATAATTCAACAAAGACTTCCAATGGTTTGTAGCTGCAAGTCATCTGGAAGGGCAGTGAATATCATGGGTTGGACATGGCGGACACCGTTAGTGGTCCTCACCCCCCGCAACTTCTTGCTTATGGAATGAGGACTGTTGGAAGCGACAGCATGTCCATCTCTTAGAAGTAGGCTGTGTCCTATCTAAGCCAGAGGCTAGCAAACTACCCTTGGGCCAAATCCAGCCCACCACCTGCATTTGGAAATAAAACTATTGGAACACAGACCCGCCCATTCATTTACTTATTGTCTGTGGCTGTTTTCACACTCCGAAGATTTGAGTAGCTGCAACAGAAAACGTATGACCTTCCAATTTCCCTCAACTCCCTTCTCCTAACTCCCCATGTCCTGCAAAGCCTCCAGTACTTACTGCCTGGCCCCAGACAGGAAGAATTTCCCAAGCCCTGGTCAAAGTCAACCCCAGCCAATGTCCTGGCCTCCCTGCAGCTAGGAGGATGTTGGATTGTATGCAGTAGGTGAGGAAGAAGTCACTGCCAGTCGCTACTTGGGGATAACAGGATAGATGATAGACACATTCACTGAAAGATGAATAATGGGAGAGCATCAGATTTGGGGACTGGAGTGAGGGAGGAAGATAGAAGTTCAGGACATAGGAATCTATGATTTGAGGTACTTTTGGGAAGTCAAGTAAACACGTCAATATACAAGTACAGAACTCCAAAAAGAGGTCTAGGGCTTTAACTTTAATTCAAAGGCTGCTTCTTGGGTCTTATCCCCTGCAAACTGGAATCCCCAGTTAAATCCTCTTACCCACTACTTGCCTCTTATGACTCCATCTTAACTCAGTTTTTACAGAACCGGCCTTTCTTGGTTCTCTGCCCACCTCTGTGGCTGCTTCTTTTATCTCCTTTGCCCACATTTTGTCCTTCATTCCCTAAATTGAGGGATTCTTTGGGGGTTTATCATCCCATGTTTTTGCTTCCCTCAATATCCTCGCCTAGAACAGTCACATCAGCCTCATAACTTTCAAGCAACTGACTTCCAAGTTGACATTTCTAACCTAGACTTCTCTCTTCAGCTTGACTTGTTGCTACCTGTAGTGTATCATGGCACCTGCCATGTTGGCAACTCAAACTCTATGTACCTAAAATGTTCACTTATCTTCCTCCAGACAGAGAAAAGACACTGGCTGTAGAGTCAGAATTACTCATGTTGAGTCCTGGCTTTGAATCTTCCCAGCTGGGTGAGATCTAGCAATTGTCTTTTTTCTTCTTCTTCTTAAAGATTTTATTTATGTATTTGAGAGCAAGAGATTGAGAGTGCACGCATGTGCACACACAAGTTGGGGAGAGGAGCAGAGAGGAAGGGAGAGGGACCAGTGGGCTCTGCATTGAGCAGGGAGCCTGATGCAGGGCTAGATCCCAGGACCCTGAGGTCATGACCTGAGATGAAATCAAGAGTCAGACACTCAATGGACTGAGCCACCCAGGCGCCCCAGAAGCTCCTGATTCAGAATAAATGGTGAGGAAGCCTAGAATGACTTTGAGAAGATAGCATTTGAGCTTGAAAAGTGGGGGAAAGTTCAGAAATTTGTATGTCCTTCTTTTATAGGACCCGCCTGATCTAAAGCTGAGTATACACAAAATCAAACTAAAAGCAGCGTACTCGGGCTTCCTGCCCGTTGTTGGGAAGCAGAAGATCGGAACACCATTTTTGCCTTTGGACCCCGCTCCAAGCTTCATTCCATACTTGCTTGGTTCCAACCTGGTCCCGACCCCCGCTCCACTGTCCAGGGCCCGTGCTGATTGCTGGGTGTCCAGCTCCCCTTATTCTTTGGCTGTGGCTGAAATCTGGGCTTTTGAGTTGGTTCAGATTTGTTCTCAGGTTTGCATCCCCTTTTCTTAGTCTTTGAACTCCTTGATTCAGAAAATTACATGGATGATGACTGCACCAAAAGCCAACTGTCAGCGAGCTTTACAAAGAAGTAGGCGTTTAAAGTGGGCTTAGGTCAAGTCGATCAGGGAACACAGACCAGGACACAAGGGACAGCTTGCAGGGGTGTTCAGTAGGACGGCAGCAGCAAAGCCACACCCTGGTCCTTCCTTGCCGTGAGGGAGCTCGGGCTGGGCACTGCGGAAGCCGACCTGACCATGTAGCAGAAGCGAGTGCCTGTTGCTCCTTTTTGGTTTTCTACGCTTTCTACTTAGTGTTTGCTCAGGGATCAGACACCAGTCTTCGTGTCTGACCTCAGATGAGTCCTTTTACCAAAGAATGCATTTCCTGACGTCATAAGCACTCAAAGGCCAGATTCAGGAAACTTCATTCATCTCCCTTTAAAAACCTTTTTCAAGGGGTTATCATTCCAGAGATCGACAATGTGGTCTATTTATTCCTACTCCTCAAGAACATGAGAAAGCAAACTAGATATTAGAAGGGAAAAAAAAAACAACACCACCATTTCCAAGCTGCCATGGTTCCAACAAACAAAGTGGAGAAGAAATTCCTTGTCGCTCTCTCCTGACTGTTGCTCCAGGACTGGGAGCTGCCCGGGGAGACTGAGTTAACACAGAAGCCAAACTCCCCTACAAGAGTCAAGGGGCAGAGCTCTTTCTCTGTAGTGACGACAAGACAGCTCTGCCAGTGACTGTGGGGCCACAGGCCTGGCATTTGAACAGGAAGTGGGGCCAATCCTAAACGAAATCAAACTGTGAATAAAGGAGGATTAAAATAAAAATTGACAGCACAGTTCACAGAGCTGGTGTGTGTCTCAGCTGCCTGAAAGTCACTGCCATCATACGCCTCGGAGACAAGACATGAAAACTTGCCTAGAGAGCTATTGGCTGAGGAGGTTGTGAGAAGTGCACTTGCCTTCAGTTTTCGGGGCCCGTGACACGCGGAAGGTAAGAGGGGCTGGTGAGAATGTTGACAGGCTGACAAGTTTCTTTGGAAACAGCCTAGAAAGCCTGCCAGGAATGCAGGAAGCTTCATGTTCGGATTCAACAGCTCTACTCCCCGTCCTCTCTAACCGCAGCATCTGATTTGAAAAGAACCATTTCAGATGGGACATTGGGTTAGGAATCGGGAGCTCCGACTTCCTCTGCTAAGTGGATGTATAACCTTGACCGAATGCTTCACTCTCTGGGACCCATGTGTTTCAAAGTGTATTTTTAGCTTGGAGGAGAGATGAGGGAGGCTGGAGACCAGGCTGGGGGGTGGTGCGAAGGGATGAGACTTGGTTGCTGGGTTTGTGGGACTAGGCTGGGCAGACCCAGGGCCCAGAGATCACAGCCATGCTGAACAGGATGTGGCCAGTGCTGCTCTAAAAAGGTTTTAGCTCCTCACCCCTGCCCCCAACCGAAATATTTCCATCAGCCGTGAGCTGAGGAATGTCCAAGTCCTGGGCATCAGAACCTGAGAACGTGATCTTGTCCGGAAGAATGGTATTTTCATTTGTAATTAAGGGTCTCGAGATCAGATCATTCCAGATTGGGGGCGGGCCCCAGACCCAGTGACAAGTGTCCTTACAAGAGAAACATGGAGGTGGGATTGAGGGACTTGGACACACAGGGGAGACCATGTGAAGACAAGGGGAGGACTGGATTCTGCAGCCCCTGGTCAGAAACACCTGGAGCCACCTGAAGCTGGGAGAGGCAGGCAAGGGTCCCCCTCAGAGACTTCAGAGGGAGTGCGGCTCTGCACACCTTGACTTCACACTTCTGGCCACCAGAACTCAGAGGGACTAAGTTTCTGTTGTTTTAAGTCACACAACTTGGAGTAATTTGTTAGAGCGGCTCTAACAACACCCCTGGGAACAGAGCCGTCTAGCATCTCTTTAAAAATACTTCCTCACCTGCCCTGGGGTCTCAAAGATGTTCCTCTAAACCAGCTCCAAGCTAATGTAAACACAAACAGCGGGCAGGAACACAACTTTGTAACCCTACTGAGTGCCAAGCTATTCCTAGAAAGAAGAGAATTCACTGGCTTAATTCAGCTCCGAGACGAACACCAAAGTGGTGGAGGCCCTTCCCGCTGTTTGGTGACACGGACTGGAGGAGACCACAAGCTCTTGCTGAGAGAAGACAAGGTCCGCTGATGGCACAGAATGGCCAGCGAGGAGCTGGAGGCACTGGTCATTTGTGGTGTGAGTGCGTCTGGGTGAGCACATGCCCACCGCACACACTCCCCGACACAGCAGGCCTCCTTCACTTCCCCTTCCTTCACGGGGGTGCCCTTCATCCTCAGGTCTCATTCATTCTCTGACTCGTTAATAGGACAAGTGCATTCTGAGCCCTGACAGGGGCTGGCCACCCCACATGCCCACCCAACTGCCCAGTGACCCACGCTGAGCACAGAGACTGACTCAGGGCTCCATCCCATGACCCTAAAATCACAACCTGAGCCAAAACCAAGAGTCAGATGCTTAACCAACTGTGCCATCCAGGCACCCCTGTTTTTATTTTTAACTGTGGTAATATACACGTAACATAAAATTTGCCATCTTAACCATTTTGAAGTATAAAGTTTCATAGCGTTTAGTATATCCCCAGTGCCGTGCAACCTGTCTCCAGGATGTTTTCATGTTGTAAAACTGAAACTCTGTTGCCACCTCCCTAGTCTCCCCTCCCTCCCGCCCTGGCCACCACCATTCTACTTTCTGTCACAATGAATTTGCTCTAGGTACCTCATATAAGTGGAATCACACAGTATTTGTCCTTTTGTGTCTGGCTTCTTTCCCTTAGCATAATATCTTTGAGGTTATCCATGTTATATCATGTGGCAGGATCACCGTCCTTTTTAAGGCTGAATAATATTCCACTGCATGGACAGACCACATTTCATTTATCCATTTATCCAATGATGGATATTTGGGTTGCTTCTACCTGTCTGTGCACAAACTAATTAAATCTGTTTACATCTTTTTTTGTGTGCCTAAAATCCTAGGACTTTTCTTTGCATATTTTCATATGTCATTTAGAACTATAATACATAATGTACTTGGTCGTTATGAATGACCCTGAAGAGATTCCTGGAGGTGTAAACCAATCTTTCTCCAGGGGTTCCTCTTTTATCCAAAAATTCACCCAAGGGAACCCTACTGCACATTGATGAAACTATTTTTAGCAGCTGTATTCTTGTTTGGTCATGAAGAATGCACATAGCCTCTTTGCCAAAGGGTCTTGTTAATTATATACCTGAACTGAAATTGATTTCCACCTTCTACTGGCAGACATTCACTGACAAATACTGCAGTATTATAAGACATTGTTCTCTGGAGCGTCCAACTCCTCAGGTTGTTCTAATGGATTATTAATGGTATGTCTCTTATGGTGCAATCTGCAATAGGAAGGCTATATTCCTCATCCTTGAATTCCAGAGGGAAAGTCCTCTGTTACCTAAGCATGGCTTGAAATAGAGATTTGGGATCCACATTTCCCCCAAACAGATTCTATAGATCTTATGTGCATTATAATGCTTGTATGTTATCTTAATTTTTTAAAAGACAGTCTTTAATTTCCGTTGAAAGGCTAAAGGGCATTTTTATGCCAGGCAGGTGGTCCCAGGCCAGATAGCATCTCAGACCAACCACTCCACTACAGAGACCAAGGAGAACACAGAGACCACCACAGGAATAGAGGAACCAGGCCCTTCTCTGCCCTGACAGCCCTGCCCGAGATCTTCCTGGAAGTCACATTTGAAAAGACCAAAGGGAAGGTTGGAACTATCAAACAATGACCACTTCTCTGCATCATCAAAGAGGTTTCCACTCCATCAATTACTGGATGCACAACCTTGGCTCACCACGTAACCCTTGTATGCCTCAGTTTCCTCATTTGCCATAGGGGTTAACAGTGATACCTACATCACTGTGTTATAATTGTTAAGTGAGTTGACATTCATGAAACTCTTAGAAGAGCGTCTTGTACATATTTAGTTCTCAGCACATGTTAGCTATCATATTATTAGTAGGTTACTAGTTTGGACTGGATTAGAGCCAATCTCCTATCCTTTCCCCTCTCACTCCCTCCCTCTTCCCCAATTACCCAATGAGAACACACCATGGATTTCACTGGTTTTCACTCCACTGGTATTTGTGTTGGCTGACACTGGCCCCCCAAGTTCCTCCTTACTCCCTGTATCCCCACTGTTCCCAGCAGAGCCGATGGGGACCAGCAGCCAGCCCAGGCCTCTGCAGCTGCAAAAGGGCAAGACGCCAGCCCAGATCCCGAGGGCTGACCTCCACCTCCAGCTGCATGCTGGGCCTAACCCCTCTCTGCACTTGCTCTCCACTGGCCTGACTCCTCTCACCAGCCCCGACTGTCATGTGTGCACTCACGGCAACATCCTACAGCCATGGAAGTGCGTGCCAATAGCCAAGGCTCCTGTAGCTGCTTGTGGGCCTAGATTCAGCCCTGTCTCCTGTCACTGGCCTCTACCACTCAGCTCAACTACAACTAGATACCCTGCCCTCCCGCTCTCAAGCCAACACTGGCACACCCTTGATCCAAACCCTGTCACTGGCCCCCACAGCCATGTGCATACCCGTGGTGAGACCGTGTGGCCACATGAGGAAATACTGATAGCCAGGGCCCCTGCGGCAGCTTATGAGCCCAATTCTAGCCTGTTTCCTGTCACCGGCCTGCACCATGGGGCTTACTTGCAACTAGGCCTGTCCGCTGTATATCTGTGTGGCTTCCGGCTTGACTCCCAACACTGGCCTCACTGCTGGGCACCTGTGGCAAGAACCAGCAGCCATGGTAGTATAGGCTGACAGTCAGGGTCACCCCCCATGGTGACCACTGTGCCCTTGCTGCCTGCCCTGGTGCCCACCATTATGTGTGTGTCTGTACACCAGCCCCTGCCAGACCCAGGCACCCATGCTGACCCCCAGAGCCAAGCGTGTGTACACTGCCAGCTCTGGCCACCACTGCTGCCTGCTCTGATCCCTAGATGTTGGACTTGAAGGTGTTGCTGAGGACCTAAATAGTCTTTGCAGCCTCTTTGGACTCTCCCAGTGCTCACCAAGGACAAGGCAGTTTTCAATGCTGGGGACCCCAGTAGCTGAGCTGATGAGGTACCACACCCTGTAGACCCAGAGCTGCCATATATCCTTGCACTTGGTGCCCTGACCCACTAGAACCTGTGTTATGGCACATTCCACCAAGCTGCCATCCACAGAGAAACACCTTAGTCCATAAAGTTAGTCCATAAAGTCTGTTAGAGGTCTCTGTTTCTTACAATGTGCACACACTTACTCAATGGCTACAGAATCATGAAGAATCAGAAAAACATAATTTCATCAAAGGAACACTGTGAACTTCCAGTAACTCACCCCAAAGAAATGGAGATACAGGAATTGCCCAACAAAGAATTTAAAATAATTCTTCAAAAGATGCTCAGAGAACTATAGGAGAATGTAGATAAACAATTTAATGAAATCAGGAAAACAGTACAAGAACAAAATGAGAAGTTCAACAGAGACAGAAAACACTAAAAAGAGCCAAACAGAAATTTTGGAGATGAAGGAGTCAATGACTGAAGAACTCAAGAGAGAGCTTCAACAACACACTAGACCAAGCAGGAGAAAGAACCAGTGAGGGCAAAGACAGATCATTTGAAATTAACTAAACAAAGGGTCAAAAAGGAAAAAAAAAAAAAAAAAAAGAAGAACAGGAATGAAGAAAACCTACATATTGGGCACTTTTAAGAAAACAATCTATGCATCACTGGAATCCCAAAGTAAGCAAAGGAAAAAAAGAGTAAAAAGCTTATTTAAAAAAATAATGGCTGGGGCACCTGCTGGTTCAATCAGAAGAGCATGGGACTCTTGATCACAGGGGTGTGAGTTCAAGCTCCATGTTGGGTGTAGAGATTACCAAAAAATATAAATAAACAAAAATTTAAAAATTAAAAAATAAGAAATAATGGCTGAGAACTTCCCAGACCTGAAAGGCTTGGATACCTAAGTTTGTGCAGCTGAAAGGTCATCCCAAAATTTCAATCTAAAATGATTTTTTTTAAAAAAATTTGTATTGCCTTTATTTCAGCAAAACTATTAATTATATTCCTATAATCAAATTGTGCACATAATTTTTATTTCATTTATAGTATAACATTTCTTGAGTCATTGTAGTTGCAAATAGCTTCTTAGGAATTTAAAGGCAAAGAAAAGTTGTAAAACAGCAAGAGAAAAATACTTCTCTGATGTAAGGGAAACCCATAACAGCATCAGAACTGTCAGCAGAAATCTTTGCAGGCCAAGAGAGACTAGGGTGATATATTTAAAGTGCTAAAGAGAAAAAGAAACCTGCCAACCAGAAATATTTTACCCAGAAAAGATGTCTTCCAGAAATGAAGAAGAGATAAGGGCATTCCCTAATAACTAAAAGCTGAAGGAGTTCATCACAGCCAGACCTGCCTGAAAAGGTACACTAAAGGAGTTCCTCAAGCTGAAACAAAAGGGCACTAGCTAGTAACTTGAAAACATATTTTAAAAATGCAATACCAGCAGACAATACACTGGCAAAGTTGAGTATACAGTCAGATTCAGAACACTCTAATAATGTAATATGGATATGTGCTAACCACATAATTCTAGCAAAAAGATTAAAGGACAAAAATATTAAAAGCAGCTATAGCTATAATAATTTCACAATGGATACACAATTTAAAAAGATATAAATCATGACATCAAAAACATAAATGTGGGGAAGGGAAGTAAAAGGGTGGAGTTTTCACATGTATTCACATTTAAATTTTTATCAGTTTAAAATAAACTGTTTGTTTAGAAGATGTTTTAAGTAAGTCCTAGGGTAACCACAACCTGTGGTAGGGAATCAAAAAGAAGGGAATCAAAGTATACCGCCATCAGCTCACAAAGGGAGATAGCAAGAGAGGAAGAAAAGAAACAAAGAAACTGCAAAACAGCCAGAAAACAATTAACAAGAAGGCAATAGTTGGGAGGGGGTAAGGGAATGGTGAAATAGATGCAGGGAATGAAAAGTACCCTTATCACCGTGAGCAATGAGTAACGTATAGAATTACTGAATCGCTGTATTGTATACCTGAAACTAATATAACACTGTACATTAATTACATTGGGATTTAAAAATAAATAAATAATTCTTTTAAAAAAGAAGGCAACAGACCTATCAACAATTATTGGAAATGTTAATGGATTAGTCACCAATCAAAAGGCATAGAGTGGCTGAATGGGGACAAAACAAACTATATGCAATCTGCAAAAGACTCACTTTGCCTTCAATGACACCCACAGGCTAAAAGTGAAGGGATGGAAAGAGATACCCTACAAAAATGGAAACCAAAGAAAGCACGGGTAGCTATACTTGTATCAGACCGATAGACTTAAGTCAAAAACTGTAACAAGAGACAACAAAGGCCAGAGTACTAGGTGACTCAATTAACCATCTGACCCTTGGTTTTAGTTCAGGTCATGATCTATGGGTCCTAGAATTGAGCCCCACACATCAGGCTCCCTGCTCGGTGGGAAGTCTGCTTTTCTCCTTCTCTGTCTGCCTCCCCCTTCCCCTAAAATAAGTAAATATTTTTTAAAAAGACAATGAAGGTCATTATTTATTGACAAAGGGGTCAATTCATCAAGAGACTATAATAACTGTAAATATATATGTACCCATATTGGAGCATCTAAATATATTAAACAAAACTAACAGATCTGAAGGGAGTAAAGGATGACAATACAATAATAATAGGAAATATCAATATACCACTTTCAACAGTGGATACATCATCCAAACAGAAAATCAATAAGAAAATACTGGATTTGAGCTTTACTTTAGACCAAAAGGACCTTTTAGATGTATATGAAACATTCCATCCAACAGCAAGTAGAATTAATTCTTCTCATGTGTACACAAACCATTCTTGAGGATAGATCATATGTAAGGTCATGAAATAAGTCTCAGCAAATTTCAAAAGACTAAAATCACACCAAGTATCTTTTCCAAGCACAATGATATGAAACGAGAAATCACTAACAACAGGAAAACTGGAAAATTCACAAGCATGTGAAAATTAAGCAACACATTCTTGAACAACATAAAATCAAAAGAGAAATAAAAAAGTATCTTGAAACAAATTAAAATGGAAACACAATATACCAAAAAAAGGATGCAGCAAAAGCAGTGCTAAAGGGAAATTCAGAGTGAAAAATGTGTGCCTACATTAAAACAAAACAAAGATCTCACATAAACAATCTGACTTTATACCTCAAGGGACTAGGAAAACAAGAATAAAACTAAGCCTAAACTTAACAGAAGTTAGGAGATACAAAGACCAGAGCAGAAATAAAAGAAATAGAGAATAGAAACATAATTACAAATATCAACAAAACTAAGAGTTGCTTTTTGAAAAGATCAACAAAACTGACAAACCCTTAGCTATACTTACCAAGAAAAAAGAGAGAAGACTCTAATAAATATAATTATAAATGCAAGAGGACACATTACAATTGATAACATAGAAATACAAAGGACTGGGGCACCTGGGTGGCTCAGTCGGTTGAGCATCTAACTCTTGGTTTTGGATCAGGTTACGATCTTGGTGTCATGGTACAGAGCTTGCATTGGGCTCCATGCTCAGTGGGGAGTCTGGTTGGGATTCTCTCTCTCTTTCCCCTTCTGCCCCTCCCCACCGCTTGCACATGGGCTCTCTAAAATAAAATAAATCTTTAAAACAAATAATTAAATAAATAGATATACATCAGAGACTGCTATGAAAAATTATGCATAAACAAACTGGGCAACCTAAAAGAAATGGACGAATTCCTAGAAATATATAAACTACTAAATCTGAATCCTGAAGAAACAGAAAATCTGAATAGATAAATAACAAGTTAGAGGACTGAATCAGTAATTTAAAAACCTCCCAACAACAACAAAAAAACCAAAACAGATGGTTTCATGAGTGAATTCTAGCAAACATTTAGAGAAGGAATAATATCAATTCCTCCAAATTCTTTCAAAGATATTAAAGAGGAAGGAATGCCACAAAACTCAGCATTACAAGGTCAGCAGTACTGATACTAAAATCAGAGAAGAAAACTACCAGAAAGGAAAACTACAGCCAATATCCCTGATAAATACAGTTGCAAAAATCTTCAACAAAGTGCCAGCAAACTAATTCAACAGCATATTTAAAGGATCATATACCATGATCAAGTGTGATTTATCTCTGCAATGCAAGGATGGCTCGACATTTGCAAATTAATCAATGTGCTACATTGCATAATAAAATGAATGATAAAAATAATACAATCATCTCAATAGATGCAGAAAAAGCATCCAACAACATTTAACATCCTTTTTTTTTTTTTTTTTTTTTTAAGATTCTATCCATTTATTTGACAGACAAAGATCACAAGTAGGCAGAGAGGCAGGCGGGAGTGGGGGAAGCAGGCTCCCCGCTGAGCCAAGAGCCTGATCCCAGGACCCCAGGACCACGACCTGAGCCAAAGACAGAGGCCTCAACCCACTGAGCCACCCAGGCACCCCTTAACATCCATTCTTAATAAAAACTCTACACATTAGATATAGAAGAAACATACTTTGACATCATAAAGGCCGTATATAACAAGCCCACAGCTAACACCATACTCAATGGTAAAAGGTTGAAAGTGTTCTCTTTTAAGATTAGGAACAAGAAAGTTTGCTACTCCCATTACTTCTATTCTACATAGTACTGGGAGTCCTAGCCAGGAAATAAATTACTAGGTAATAAAGAGAAATAAAAGGAATCCACACAGGAAGGAAAGAAATAAAACTGACCCTGTTTGCTGATGTCATGATATTGAATGTGAAAGTCCTAAATGCTCCAGCAAACAAACAAACAAACAAACAAAACCAAAAAGACTGTTGAATTAATAAACAAATTTAGTAAAGCTGCAGGATATAGAATCAATACACAATTATCAGTTGTGGGGCACCTGGGTGGCTCAGTTAGTTAAGAGTCTAACTCTTGATTTCAGCTCAGATCGTGATCTCAGGGTCATGAGATAAAGCCCTACATCAGGCTCTGCACTGGGTATGAAGCCTGCTTGGTATTCTCTCTCTCTCCCTCACCCTCTGCTCTTCCCTCTCTAATAACAAATAAATAATAAATAATAAATATCATTAGCATTTCTATGCACTAACAGCAAACTATCTGATAAAAAAAGAAAGGAAATTCACCTTTATAGTAGATTCAGAAACAATAAAATATTTAGGGATAAATTTAACCAAGGAAATGAAAGACCTGTACACTAAAAACTATAAGATATTGATAAAAGAAATAAAAAGAGACATAAATAAATAGAAACATATCCCATGTTCATGGATAAGAAGAGTTCATATTGTTAAAATGTCCATACTGCCCAAAACCATCTATGGATTCAATGCTATCCCTATCATAATTCCAATAGTGTTCAGTTCTTCACAGAAACAGAACAAACAATCCTAAAATTTGTATGGAACCACAGAAGACCCCAAACAGCCAAGGCAGTCGTTAGAAAGAATGAAATTGGAGGCATCACCACTCCTTATTTCAAACTATATTATAAAACTATATTAATCAAACCATAGGGAACTGGCATAAAAACACACACAGAGGTCAACAGAATAGAATGGAGAGCCCAGGAATAAACCTATTCATCTAAGGTCAATTAATTTACACAAAGAAGATGTGAATATATAATGAGGAAAGGATAGTCTCTTTAATAAATGTTGGGAAAACTGAACAGCCATATGCAAAAGAATGAAACTGGCTTACACTATACACAAGAATTAATTCAGAATGTGTTAAAGACCTGCACATAAGACCCGAAACAATAAAACTCCGAGAAGAAAACATAAGTAGTAAGTGCCTTGACATTAGTCTTTGTGATGCTTCTTTTGACTTTGACACCAAAGGCAAAGGCAACAAAAGCAAAAATAAACAAGTGGGGCTACACCAAACTAAAAAATTCCTGTAAAGCAAAAGAAACCACCAACAAAATGAAAAGGCAAGCTACCAAATGGGAAGTAATATTTGAAAATCACATATCTAATAAAGGGTTAATGCTCAAAATACATAAAGATCTCATACAGCTCAACAGCAACAAAACAAAACAAAAACCAATCAATTAAAAAATAGGCAGAGGACTGAATAGACATTTTCCCAAAGAAGACAAGCAATTGGCCAACAGGTACGTGAAAAGGGGCTCAGTGTCATTAATCATCAGGGCAATGCAAATCAGAACCACAGTGAGACATCACCTCACAGGTGTTAGAAGGGCTATCATCAAAAAGACAAGAAATAACACGTGTTGGTGGGGATGCAGAGAAAAGGGACCCTGATGCACTGCTAGTGGGAATGAAAACCGGTGCAACCGCTGTGGAAAACAGTAGGGAGGTTCCTCACAAAATTAAAAGTAGAACTACCATATGATCTAGCAATCCCACTCTCTGCATCTAACTGAAAGAAATGAGATCAGTATCTTAAAGAGATATCTTCACTCTCATACTCATTACCGCATTATTCACAATAGCCACATCGTGGAAATAATCTAAGCATCCACTTAGATGAATGGATAAAGAAAAGCTATATATATACAATGAGATATTATCCAGTCATAGAAAAAAGAGTGAAATCTTGCCACTGGTGACAAGGTGGATGGACCCGAGGGCACTATACTATGTGAAATAAATCAGAAAAGGCCAAATACTGTGTTACATCACTTATCTGCGGAATCTAAATGCATCGAACTCATAAAAACAGAGTAGGTTGGGGCTCCTGGAGTGAAGGAAGTGGGGAGATGTCGGGCAAAGGGTTCTAAGTTGAACACTGTATCGTATATTTGACAGTGGCTATGGAAGTAGAGTTTTGGTGTTCTCACCATAACAAAAACAACAAAATGGCAATTATGTGAGCTGAAGATTGTGTTAACTAACCTTATTGCGGTCAACACTTTGTAACATAGAGATGTACCAAATAATCACATTGTGTACCTTAAGCTTATACAATGTTACATGTCAATCAGATCTCAATAAAGCTATTTTAAAAGTCTACTAATCCCGCTCATGAGGACAGAGTCTTACCAGCAAATACCATCACCTTTGGGGGTAAAGATTCAACATATGAGTTTCACTCAGACCAAAGGAGGGAGCAAGGCCAAAAACACAGGGAACCTAATGAAGACGCTGAAAATATGTGTGGCATAGGAACTGGCTGGTTTGTCCGTTTTGTCTGAGAGTTGACGGTGCTGATCTGTGGGTACCACCTGGAGACAGGAAGACTGTGAAACCACACAGGCTTAAGAAAGAAAGAGGTGCCAGCCATGGAAGCCTTTCCTCACAGTGTCCTCCATCTTAAGCCAAGTCCCACATGAGCATAAAGAGTTAGTTCCAGAAGAAATAAACTGCTAAATCTTCTGTCCAGCCCCTTGTCTCAACACTCTGTCTCCCTTCCCATTATTCCTTCCTGCTTGACCCTCCCACTAATTCTCAATGATACCCTGCGCTTATCTCTTATCTCTTATCGCTTGTGTAAACAGCTTTCCGAGGTAATGAAGGAAAGATGTTGGCTCTCATGGCTCCTAAAGCTGCTCGTAGAAAACTCCATTTTGCACAGCCTCCTTCCATTACCTGTATAGTTTGGCCCTTGTTTCACACCACGGTGATCTGAAATTTTCCACAGCCAGTGATGAACCCAAAAAAGGATTGTAACGTGAAGAGGTGTGCTTGTAAATCAAAGGTTTGTGGCCCATGTCTGAAACCTGACATCTTTAGAAAATGACAATTGTAGCCTTTTTGAGCATCACCACCGAACAAATGTGGAGATGTGTGACATTTTCGGTGAATGTAATCAAACCATAAGGCCGATACGGAATCCCTCTTGGCTTCTGTTTTGTCATCTGTCAAATAAGAGGGTTGGAATAGTTGGTCTCCGAGTCCCTTACAGTTCTTACTAGTATAATTCTGCTAATATGGGAGGGCCTGTGGCAATGGTACCTGGGATTCCCAAATCTTTCACAAATTTGTATCCTTCGTCCCTGTCCACTCTTTAACCCAAGTCCTCCCACAACCTGCGAGGATGGCAGAGAACCTGTCTTTCCTCCAGGCTGCGTGGTTCCTCCTCTGGTGCAAGGCCCAGGCTCTCCAAGAGAGGGGACCAGCTTCCATCTTTGAAGCTCAGGGAGCAGGAAGTCCATTTGGTTTAGGAAGTGGAGGGCACACAGCCCCCAGTTTTTCAGGAAAGGCATGCTTTGGAGAGTGACGCTGTGATCTCTGTTCCTCATTTGGTCCCCAGTGTTTGTTCTTATTAACTGGACATTGCCATAGATGAGGGACGTGTGATGGATGCTTCGAGCATTCTAGCAACATCATGCGTTTACTGAGGACCTGCCAATGGCTGGGCACTCAGCTTAGCCGCACTTTCAATCTTAAGGTTTTTTTTGTCAGTGCAAACGGCTTTCTGAGCCCATTTCTCTTTCTTCCCATCTCTCAGTCATGGGTTTCAAACTGACCTCCTCCATGAAGCCTCCAGAAATCATTTCAAGTCAACAGATACCACATCTCTACTTAGAATTTCCTTATGTTTATAAATGCTATGTCACATACTCATTTTCAGTATCTTTAAATACACTTGTTATCTCCTTCAGATTCACCATTTCTCCCCAAATCTGTTAAAAGTTACATGTTTAGAAGTGGCAATTTTTTAAAAAGATTTTATTTATTTGACAGAGAGAGTGCGTGTATACAAGCAGGTGGAGCAGGAGCCGGAGAGGAAGAAGCAGGCTCCTTGCTGAGCAGGGCGCCCAACGTGGGACTTGATCCCTGGACCCTCAGATCATGACCTGAGCCAAAGGCAGACACTAAACAAAAGCTACCCAGGGGCCCCTAGAAATGGTATTTTTTCCCAACATCTCTCCTGCTCTTTATAAACATCCTCATTACCTGGGTTATCTGATGGTTTTGATCCAGTGTAATTTTGTTAACTTATTCAGCAAAACTACTACTAAACTCCTACAACAGGCAGGCACAAAAGAGACAAATAAATGGAACACAGTCCCAATCTTTGAGGATCTCAAATTCCATTGAGAGAAAAGTTCCAGTAGGAAATACTTTCAGGGAAGTGTGAGCAAAGTTGTGAAAACAGAAGATAGAGCAATAGCAACGCACTTTGAGAAAAAGTTAGGAAGGCCTGGGGGTAGGGGGGGGGGGGGGGGAATGTGTGAGTGAGGTTTTGAAGGACGAACAGGAGTGCCTCACCTAGATTAGAGGAAAATGTATTCTGAACAGAAGGCATTATATGTGCAAAGGCACAGAATCATTAGTCGTCCAAATTTGATCCAGAAAATAATGAAACCCTCAGAGGAGCTGGAAGGAGTTTACATGGAGATGACTGGCAAAGGATTACTGGCTTGGCAAGGCAGATTGGCAACATGTAGTGAGAACTTTGTACCCTAAGCAGAGAGGTTTAGACATTATGCGCTCAGCAACCAGCAACCAGTAGTGATTCATAACACCACCTTCAGCTCTAAGGTTTTTTAAAAGATTTACTTATTTATTTGACAGAGAGAGTGGACAAGCAGGGGAAGTAGCAGGCAGAGGGAGAGGAAGAAGCAGGCCCCCCACTGAGCAGGGAGCCAACTTAGGGCTGGATCCCAGGACCCTGGGATCATGCCCTGAGCCAAAGGAAGACACTTAACTGAGTCACCCAGGCGCCCCTAAGATTTTTTTTTAATAGAAATACACTTAAAATTTCTGGTTTGGAAATTATGGTCAGGATATGCACAATGTTCAGGATAATGTTAAGACATACAGAAGGCACTAAATCCGTCCCCATGAATGTAAATTCAGGGAGTCAGAAGGAAGGAACCACGAAAAGAGAGGAAGAGGCCACATTTATCACTTTTCCAGATCTCAGCTGCCTTTGCTCATTCCACCAAGATCAGGAGGTTCTACAATGACAAAAAGAGAAGCTATTTTTCCTCAAAAAAACAACTCTGTGCTTCCAAGCACTGCGATGGCTTAGTTATCACTGTGAAGGCTGAGCACCTGGAGTGACCCAGGGTCGAGCTCGTCTGCTCTGCCCCCCAGCTCTCCCCTTGTAGCTGAGGGGACTGCGTGGAAGCCACACTCACACATTCGCTTCCGACCCGGCGAGGGCTGTTGCGATGCCCCTGTCTCATTGTGGCTGGTGAAGTGACATCCCTGTATCTAGACATCACTGCGGAGGTGGAGTTATTATGGAAGTATATTTTGAAACAGGGGCGCCTGGGTGTCTCTGTCAGTTAAGCATCCTACTCCTGATTTTGGCTCAGGTCATGATCCTCAGGGTCCTGCGATGGAGCCCCGTGTCGGGCTCCGCACTCATCGGGGGGTCTGCCTGAGATCCTCTCCCTCTGTCCCTCCCCCTGCATGCTCTCTCTTTCTCTCTCAAATAAATAAATATTTTAAAAATATTTTGAAACATGGGGCACGGATGGTTGAGCGTTTCTGCAACACTATCTCAGCTTTCTTCTCCTCCTCCTTCTCTTTTCCGTCCTCCTCCTCCTCCTCTTTCTTCAAAGAAAGAATGCAGTTAAAGGAATCCCTAGGGCGAGACCCGGTTTCAAGTCCCAGCTCTGTCACTTACTAGCTGTATGACTCAGTCAAGTCAGTTTACTTCTCCGGGCCTCAATTACCTTTCTGTAAAATGGGTTGTTGTAAGGCTCACGTACAATAACGTGCACCAAGGGCCGAGAACAACACCTGTTACAACACAGTGCTTAATACATGGGACCTATCATTATAACGAACTCCTTCGAATATTCCAATCTCCAAAGCCTCTGGGTGACTTCCAGGAAAGACCAGAGGATACAGAACACGTCCAAGTGACAAGTGGGGGATTATCCAGACAACTCCCTCCTTGCATTTGGTTCCCCTGGACTCTGACGGCCAGATCTGGGTTCTCAATTTCAGAACTTCCTTTCACAGCGACTATCAGTGAGTCTCCAGTCTTATCCCTTTCGTCCTTGCCATAAAACTCATTGTGTTTCCCAAAGTGGCCTTAGCTTAGCCTATCCATAAGCAAGCTTCTGGGTCAATGGCTGAGCTCTGGAAATGCTTTAAAAGCATTTTAAAAATCCCTAACAAGTCCTCTGAAATGACATATTCTGCCATAGGTGAGAACATCCAGTTCAACATAAATGAAGCAATCATGTTAAATTATTAATTGCTATTAATTATAAATGAGTGGAAGAAATAATCTCATACTGGCTCTGACCTCTTTTTAAATTCAAAGCAGACAGATCAAGAACACAACACACTCTCTTCACCCTTCCAGAATAAGCAGGAGAGCACGAACACAGGCAAGGATTCACTGAGACATTTTCACTGAGAAAATCCCGGCGCAAGAGCATGAACCACTCACAGGCCGGCCCCAGCAAGGAAACCGATCGAACCGGGAAGGGCTGCTCCCTCCTCCTAGCCAAGGCCCCCCACGCCCCACTCCCCACAATTAAAAGGTGCCATCTCACCCACCTGTTGGATGAACAGGGCTGGAAGCTGTAAAAATGTCCAAGGACAGAAAATCGCTTACTAGTCCTTCACAATCTGTATGTCAATTACCGGTGTTTTTCAAGCCCACAGAGATGGAGGTAATTCCTGTCTCAGAACAGCTTCGTGTCTGTGGTCGTCTACAGGCCCAAGTGATAAGGACTCCAAAGTTCCAGCTGTTAAGATCAGGCAAGGCAGGGGTGCCTGTGGCCCAGTCCGTGAAGCGTCCGCCTTTGGCTCGGGTCATGACCCTGGCGTCCTGGGACTTGCTCGGCCCTCGGCTCCCTGCTCAGCGGAGAGTCTGCTTCTCCCGCTCCCGCTCCCCCTGCTTGTGTTCCTTCTCTTGCTGTCTCTCGCTGTCAAATACATAAATAAAATCTTTAAAAAGAAAGAAAAAACAAAACACAGACAAGGCAGCCCACAGGGGTTCCCATCTGCGCACCAACGAGCCGGAGCTTCCCCGACACAGGAAGCCGCGGAGTTCGGCGGTTTTCTCGGTCTGGCCGCACACTGGAATCACCCGGGGCGCTTGCGAGACTCCCAGCACGCAGGCTGCACGTGGGCCTGGTGAGCTGTTTCCCGGGCGCTGGCGTCGCGTGTCCACGGCGCCCACAAGCTCTCAGGTGGCGCCGCTGTACAGCCAAGGTGGAGCCCCCGCGGGCGACAGGTTCCGATGCGAGCGGTCCAGCCCGTGACCTGGCCTTGCTCCCAGGGTCCTGGGAGATGCTCGTGGTCAGAGCCCTTCCCCCGGGGGGAGCCCTGAGTAATGGGGTCATAGAAGGAGGAAGGAGATGGTGCAGATCTAGACACCCCGGGGGAGGGCGTACTGCAAAGGGGAGAGAAGCCTCCTTGGCGATTCGGGGACCTGCGGTGAGCGCCCCGCCCGCCTCCGCTGCCCGCTGTCTGTGCGAGAGCCGCGCTCGCTCCCCTTCTGTCCCAACAACACCGGCGTGGCTCCCGCGACAACGCGCCCAGCTGGAAACACGACACTCCCGGCTTCTTGAAAACAGGAGCACACCTGTGACGGATCTCCGACCAGGGAGATGTAAGCAGAAGTCAGAGAGTGAGGAGCTTCTGGAACGCTCTGGAAAGCTCTTCACATACGTGTATATAAAATGAAATACATATGTGAACTATTTATGTATGTATTTATATATTTACACATAATTATATCACATATACATGCATATAGCCCTTTTCTAGAATATGTTTATATATATATATATATATATATATATATGTATCTAAAACAAAGTAAAAGTATTGTTTTTCTAGCATTTCAAACCCAGAACATTCCTTTATCCTCCCAGCCACCCCCAAGGGTATGTTTACGTGGGTTTCCCTTCCCTCCCCTCTCCTCTCCCCTCCTCTCCACTCCGCGTCCCTCTTCTCTTCTCAGTGTTTGTATGGGTTTCTTTCCCACCGAACACTGTGAGTTAGCTGCTTGTGGATAAGGCTGTGCCTCTGTCATCTCATGGCCCCATTACTTAGCAGAGCTTAGCACGTAAGAGATATCATTACACAGAAGACAGGAAGGAGAAATGATAGATATGTCCGGAGAGGGACAGGAACCCTTCCTTGGGGGACATTTTAATGAAGAACAGTTTGTAAACAACTTCTCGTGCTAGCCACTAGGTCGTGAAGTGAGCTTAAGGCAGTCTTGTAACGCAGATTGTGTATAAAATGATTTATGACATACGGGGCATTTTAAATGTGGGCTCTTTGGAAGTAGTATGATTCATTGTGGAGTTCAATTCCTCTCCAGCCCTAGGTTTCCTCTCCAGCCTTTATCAAGCAGCTCGATAATGCTTGTCATTTGCTGCGTTTGCTGATAATGCTGACTGACCCGCACAGCGACCAGAGGGGAGCATGTGGGACTCCGGGCACCTGTCTGGGGCCCCGGGGCTGCTGTCCTGGGAGGTGAGAAGAGCCCCTGCATTGGTGGGGATGGGCTCTGCCTCAGTCTCCAAGCAGAAGCCAGCCTCCTCTGGCAGGGACTAAACAGGGGGCTTTATTGAGCAACTACTGTATGCCAAGCCCTGTGCTAAGTGCTTGGGATGCGTCATCTTCTTCTGCTCTCACAGGTGTCCTAAAAAGAAGGTGACAACCATTCCCACTGTACAGACAGGAAAGAGTGGTTGAGAGGGACACACCTGCACCCTAGGTCGGGCTGGCAGCAAACAATGGAGCTGGATTCAAGGTTAAGGGGAGCCTCAGCCACAGAGCAGCATCCTTAACTACCAGGCAACACTGTCGCCTGCACCTGACCTGACCTGGCCTCCTGAGGGAGTGGGAGCTCCTGCAACCACTGCTAACCCCACTCACCGACTTCCTTCAAGAAAATACAGCCATCTGCAGTTTTCTTTGTCTAAATATTAGCAGGTCCTGTCTCAACTCTGCACAGCAAACTATTTCCACATTTTGATAACTTTAAAGACTGTTAATTATGTTTGGTGAGATGACATGTAAAATGCCGGCTCTCGTGCCCGGAAAAATGAAAAAGCCTATATTGGTCTCTTTCCTCCTTCCTTTGTTTAAGAACACTGCGTGTCCTCTGGAGTAGTACTGCGAGTGTTGGGTCTAGTCAATGACGAGGACTGAGACAGTAAGATACTCTGCTATTCTTGCCACGTGTCATTTCAAATGCTTCGAGAAACTATCAAAAGCAATTGTTGGGGCTCCTGGGTGGCTCAGTGGGTTAAGCGTCTGCCTTTGGCTCACGTCATGATCTCAGGGTCCTGGGATCGGGTCCCGCATAGAGCTCCCCGCTGAGTAGGGAAGCTTCCCCCTCTGCCCCTACTGCTCCCACATGCTTGTGCTCCCTCTCCTTCTCTCACTTTCTGTCTTTCAAATAAATAAATTCTTTTTTAAAAAAGGCAGTTGTTGAAATTAGATAATAAATTGGAATTTTCTCCCCTATTTTCCAGCAGTTTCCTTTCCCCCTTCCTTACCTCCAGTCCTTTTTCTCTAATCCTTTATGACAACAAGATGACCAGTTATAAATGACAGTGTAGGGAGAAGCGAATGGCTGAGAGTGGGGGGAAGGGGGGACAGTCCTGGTGTGACTTCCTGAATGACAGTGAGGGTCAGAGCGAGCCTGGGTCTCACCCTCCTGTGCTTTGCTCCTGTGAACGGCCAGTGAACTTACGACTTGTTTTATCTGAATTAATGTTTTGTGGCTCTGACATTAGAAATGTGCTGATACTGAAACCTCTTAGGAAAAAGTTGACAATGAAGAGAAGTAAATCCATTATTTTGTAAATGCCTGGAAGGATAGGAAAGCCCAAGATCCTCAGATCCTTGTAGGAAGCAGGTCGAAGAATTACCTTTAAATAAATTAAATGATCTCACAGATAATTCTCCTCTCAAAAAATCCACAGTTAGACAGTAATAGCAAATGCAACTAAGTCTTTTTCTATATAGATATAAAATACAAATACTGATGTCTAAGGAAACTTACTTTGGAGAATCTGATTAATCTTAAGAGCTTATCAAAATAAATTTTCTGCCCAGCCAAGTGAATAGCAATTCAAAGCAAATCTCCACTGGTAATTTGAAAGTTATCCCCAAAGCTATTTTGAAGCTTTTATCAGTTCAAATACTTGCATTCATTCACAGAAGATGAAAAATAAGATTAGTGTTTGTTAAGTAAAATTATTTGACTGGGTGATTTGGGATGAGGCGATGATTTACTAAATTAAGAAAAGAACAAGAGTTGCTAGGCAATTAACACCACAGCTTCATAATACTGAATGTGGTCTTGTTACGATACTCCAAATATAACAATATTTTATACACACATGATTACATACATTATTTTACACATAATGTGATACAACTACAATGGACCCTTGAACGACACAGATTTGAGGTGTGTGGGTCCACTTACGCATGGATTGTTTTCAACAGATGCAGTAGTTTTGTAAATGTGTTTTCCCTTCCTTATGACTTCCTTCACAACATTTTCTTTCTCTAACTCGCTTTATTGTAAAAATACAATCTGTAATATATGTAACACCCCAAGTCTGTGTCAATCTATTTCGTACTTATCAGCGGGAGGCTATTAGTAGGTACGTCTGTGGGGTCTTAAAAAATTATGCCCGATTTTCAGGGACACCTGGGGGGCTCAATCGGTTGAGCGTCTGACTCTTGATCTCGGCTCAGGTCAGGATCTCCGGGTCGTGAGATCGAGCCCCACATCGGGCTCCGTGCTTAGTGCGGTGTCTGCTTGAGCCTCTTGCTCCCTTTCCGCCTGCTCCTCCCCCCACTTGTGCTCGTTAACTCTACATTCTCTCTCTCTCTCTCTCTCTAGAATAAATAAATAAACGGAACCTTAAAAAAAAAGTATGCCTAATTTTTAATTACGTGGGAGGTCAGTCCCTCTGACTCCCTCATCGTTCAAAGGTCAACGGTACACACCGCATTGCTGGCCAACGATGTCCAACTCCCCCAAACCACGGAACACTTATCCTTGCTAGTTTCAAACACCCAGAAAAGAACACTATCTATTGGTGTCCAAAATAAGGCATCCGTTGTCCACACTGATTAACACAACCTATCCACAGACTACCATTTCTTTTAATGAGGAATGAGGGTGCAAATTAGGTAGCAACCTTGGTCACGCAGCTGTTGACTGAGCATCCTTTCCAGTGCTTTCTGATCGACTTCACACTGACATATGCAAAGACGACAGAAACAACCACAATGATTATATTGGGACGGCCTAGGGGGTATCCTGAGAAGCCAGGGAAGCCCATGCTTCTATCCCAGGCCTGCCCTATACCCTGCAAGGTGAGGAAATCACTACTTGGGCAGGCCCCCAGGTGGGAACCTGGTGTGGCCATTTTAGTGGATAACGGAATTTGGGGGCAACGGACATGGTTGTGTGAGAGCAGGGAATGTTGGGTGTTTATTTCGGGTTTATCTAGAGTGGCACCCCAGAAGCAGCGTTCTTACTCACACTCAACTCTGGTTGCTAATTGTTAAAGTTCAGGAATACAAAAAATGACTTTGAAATCTATAAATGTCCATTCATTTGAATCTTTTCCGGTAGAACCAGAGCATTTTCTTTGATGACGACCCTAGGGACTGGAATCATCTCTCTTGTACAAGCCACATCCCTAAGCACCACCTTCAATGTCCAGCTTCTGCTTCTTTAAAGACAAGTGGGACTTTGGTCACTGTGGTGAAGAAATCTGGGTGCAAGCTCCTCCTGTCTTTACCTAGTTTCTCCCTCAATTGCAGGTATCGTCCTCACTTTTCTACCAGTCACCTACGTGTCTCGTCACTTATGGATTTCATGTCTTCACAAAGCTTTCAATGTAGTTTCCAATAAAATCACGACCACAAGTCTTCTATTCAAACTCATGTTTCACATTCATAATATGATTTAAAGAAATTATAGAGCTGTGGTAAGTAAAATGTCATTTTGGGAATGACCTACTCATTTCTTGGGAGTAGAAGTCCCAGTATAGAGCACAGAAGCTCCCAGAGCCCTTTCATGGCTTCCAGGGGAAGGATAGCTGGTCAGGGGTGTTCCCTAAGTCACGGCTTGCTGTGAGAGCATCTCCTGAACTTCCTAGTTTGGATATGTATGTTTTTGTTGATGGGGCTTATTGTGTGTGGACGTTGCCTTCTACATGTTTCCTTCTCCTTTGACGTTTACATGTTTCACATAGTGTGCAAATGATAGAATGATCTGTACTGTAGCTGCTCAGAGGGTACACACACTGGAGGAAACTGTGCAGGGCTGAGAGAACAGTGGCTCTCTGCAGAGTGGCTCAATGTTTTCCGATAGCTTTTCTTTGTGATTGGTTGTTCGTCACAGCACAAGAGACTGTTATGGTGGAAATTGCTAGACAGGCTAAAGGAGCCACAGCAGGGGCTGGGGCGGGGAATTGGTTCTCCTGTGAGTCTAGTGTGGTCTGTGATTTAGGACTATTTTCTTCCTTTGGGTATTCTGATATTTACTAATAAAATGTGTTCAGACATTTTTATATTAAATGCGTGCCACTGCCTAGACCTATTTAATAATAAGTTTCAATAGTAAGTTTTCCTTACAGATGAGAGTCATCCTTGGTGCTATTTAGGGGTGTGAGATGGGAGAGTGTGTGTGTGGGGGGGGGTCACATTCATATTGATTCAGTTTCCAGAACTCATGAACTATGGTGTCCTCTATGAAACAAGAAACAATTCTGTGTTGCCTCTTAAAAAAAAAAAAAGAAAGAAAGAAAGAAGAAAGGAAAGAAAGAAAAAACATATAAACAGGAACACAATGCTATTATATAACTATTAGAATGCCTAAATTCTAAACACACACACACACACACACACACACACACACACACACACACATGAAACCACAAAAAAAGAAAACCAGAAAACCCTGATAATACCCACTGCTGGTGAGAATGTGCAGCAGCAAGAACTTTCATTTGCAAAATGCTGTAGCCCCTTTAGAAGATAGTTTGGCAGTTTCTTTAAAACCAAACATACTCTTATAATACATTCCAGCAATTATGCTTCTTGGTATTCACCCAAATAAGCTGAAAACTTAAATCCATGCTAAAACCTCCATGCAAATGTTTATAGCAGCTTTATACGTGATTGCCAAAACCTGGAAGCAATGAAGATGTTCTATAATAAGTACATTGATAAACTGTGGTATATCCATACAATGGAAAATATTAAAAATAGTTGGGCTAGCAAACCAAAAAAGACATGGACGAATCATAAATGCATACTGCAAAGTGGGAGAAGCCAGTCTGAAGAGGCTACAAGCATATGATTCCAACTATATAACATTCGAGAAGATTCAATACCATAGAGATGGCAAACAGATCAGTGTTGCCAGGGAATCAAGAGATGGAGGACAGGACTGAATGGGTGAAGCCCCGGGATTTTCTTTTTTTGGTCAGTAAAAGTACTCAGTATGATACTGTAATGATGAATATAAGATATCATGCATCATCCAAACCTGTAGAAAGAAACAGCACAAAGAGTAAAACCTTAATGTATGCAAATTAAAAAAAATCATTTGGAGGTCAGAGGATCCCAGGAAGAAATGCAAAATATGGCAAAAGAATCTGAATGTATCCTAAATATATGAAACAATCTCATTGAAGGGGTAGTGGAGTAGTTAAGAGGTATCTACCTAATTAACTTTGGAAATAAGTAGAATCTGTAAAACTAAGGATTATGGAAACTCTACCAAAGAACTGTACTCTGGTTGACAAAGTGGCTTTCTGCAGGGATTCAGGTGATAATGCTATAGATGTATTCTGGAACAGATCAATTAAGTTAACGGGCAGTGAATGGTGGGAGCCAGGTTTCTCACTGTTGGAACAACAGTTTACAGAAAAGCAAGGAGAAGATAGAATGATATGCGTGGTAATAATTTACAGTTGAACACATCAAAATGAACTCACATTTTTTAGCTAAATATAGATACAGATGGCTACATATAGAAATAGTTATAGAAATTCCTATACATTTATTGGCTGACACACATTTCCTTGCTCTTATCAATGAGAGGGCTGAAAATCCATGACACCCTCATAACAACGAGCACACATCACATCCACGTCTTGGTTTCTAAAACCATTCCCTAATCAAATGAACCAGGGCTTCCTGGAGAAACGACTGATTCTAGGACTGGGGCAGGAAATATACTAGATGATCCCAGAGCGTCTTACAGTGCCAGAAAGTAAGGAAGTGCTCAAAACAAAACAAAACCCAAAACAAAACCCCGACACACTGATGGGGATATTTCAAAGGCACTCAGGTGCCAACGGGAAGATCTCCTAACAGCCAAAGCTTTGAGCAACAGAATAAATGAAGTTGTACTGGATTATAGCCCAAAGAATAAAATAAGTATCCATGAGCCCATAACTGATATAAATAAATGACTGAATAAATAAATAAATGGGGAAGAAATAATTCCAGAAGAATTCCAAATTATTCATGTAGGTACTCTGCTGTCAGGCGGTTGGAACATGACCCCCGTCCCTCAATTCCTGAAGTGTGGGCTGCCCATAGTGCCTTCTTCCCAGAGTTGGTAGGCCCCTAGCTCATCATGCATCATCAGAACGATTCCTGGCTGAGCTGGCCAAAGCTGGCCAGATTGTGAAGAGGGTGAAATCTCTTTTTGTCTTCTCCACTGGGCTCCAGGACACGTTTGGGGATCTTCTTCAGTAGAACAGAGCTGTTTTTCTCATTGTGGAGCAAAGCTGATCTGATAAAACTCCAACACCATAAGGGTGGGGCTTCTACCTTGTAGTTAAGGACCACCTGCGTCCAAACTGCCTGAGGAGCTTGCTAAAGACACATTTCTGGGTTGCAGCCCAGACTTCTTTAATCACTCTTGGGTTGCAAGGGGGAGCAGTGAACAGGAGGTTGGGAAAGCGGCACAAGGGCCAGGAATTTCTGTCTTTAAAAAAGGAGATGAGGTGGGAGCCCTGGATGACTCAGTTGGTTAAGTGTCTGCCTTCAGCTCAGGTCATGATCCTGGAGTCCTGGAATCGAGTCCCACAGGGGGCTCCTTGCTTAGCGGGGAGCCTGCTTCCCCCTCTCCCTTTGCCATTCCTCCTGCTTGTGCTCTCTCTCTAACAAATAAATCAATAAATAAAATCTTTTTTTAAAAAAGTACATGACGTGATTCCTACATTTGGTATTAATGCCTGAGAATGGCATCTATAGGAATCAACCAACGCCTCCTGCAGAAACAGAAGGTTTACTTTGAGAGAGGATGTCAACAATACCACAAGGAAGAAATCAGCCCATCTCAGAATAGGGACATTCCATAAGACACCTAGCCTGGTTTCTTTCGCAAGTCAGTGACATAGATAAAAAGAAAGTGATTAAAATCAACTTAGCAGACACTTCAGACATAAACTGATCAAATGCAGTGAATCTTGTTTGGATTTTGATTCAAACGAACCAACATCAAGGCAGTATTTTAAGACTATGAGGGAAATGTAAATATAGGCTGTGTATTGGTTGATATTAAGAGATGAGTGTTAATTTTGTTGCGGTGGTTATGTAAGAAGATACTGTTCCCTATTTTCAGTAGCATACGTAAGTTTCTTGGGGGTAAATTACATGATGTCTAGTGTATGTTTGAAAATGCTCTGGTTTCTGGGTGGGGCGGTCGGTTGAGCACCGACTCCTGATTTTAGCTCAGGTCATGATCTTGAGGTTGCGGGATCGAGCCCCGTGTTGGGCTCTGTGCTGGGTGTGGAGCTTGCTTGAGATTTTCTCTCTCTCCTTCTGTCCCTTCCTCCCTCTTTCTCCAATAAAAAATGATAAAATAAAATAAATAAAATGCCCTGATTATATGTAAAAGTGAAGCAGTGGGTAGGGGAAATAGACAAAACAGGTATGGCCACACGGTCGATGGCTACTGAGTAGTAGATGCACCGGTTTTGTTGCACTGTGCAGCTCCAGATATGTCTGGAGATTTTTATAGTAAATTGTTGGACATCTAAGGAAACAGGAATGCATAATCCAACGGGACGAGTTGCCAAAGATGGACTTCTAGGAAAACAGTTTGGCGGCTCCTCAGAAAGTTAAACATAGACTTCCCATACGACCCAGCGATTCCACGCTATGTACTACACACCCAGAAGAACTGAAAACAGACTCCACCGAATATGTGTACATGCGAGTTTGCAGCAGCACTATTCACAGTAGGCAAAAGAGAGAAACAGCCCGAATAGCCATGAGACAAATGGAACGAATGGATGAACGAAGCGTGCCATACACACACACACACACACACACACACACACACACACACACACACACACAC